>NW_021963197.1:0-149886 GCF_901765095.1 Microcaecilia unicolor | reverse complement strand
TTCTACATTTAGTCTTGCATTTGTAAAGTACATCACCGGACTCAAGATGTTTTGCCTAAAACATCTATATATAAATACATAGTAGATGACGGCAGAAAGACCTGCACAGTCAATCCAGTCTGCCCAACAAGATAAACTCATATGTGCTACTTTTTGTGTATACCTTACCTTGATTTGTACCTGTCCTTTTCAGGGCACAGACCGTGTAAGTCTGCCCAGCACTATCCCCGCCTCCCAACCACCAGCCCCGCCTCCCACCACCGGTTCTGGCACAGACCGTATAAGTTTGCCCAGCACCATCCCCGCCACTAGCTCTGCCACCCAATCTCGGCTAAGCTCCTGAGGATCCATTCCTTCTGAACAGGATTCCTTTATGTTTATCCCACGCATGTTTGAATTCCGTTACCGTTTTCATTTCCACCACCCCCGCGGAAGGGCATTCCAAGCATCCACTACTCTGTGAAAAATTACTTCCTGACATTTTTCTTGAGTCTGCCCCCCTTCAATCTCATTTCATGTCCTCTCGTTCTACCGCCTTCGCATCTCCGGAAAAGGTTCGTTTGCGGATTAATACCTTTCAAATATATGCCAACTGGAGTGAAATGTTTACTCTTTCAGAAAATACAAAGACTAGGGACGCACCATGAAGTTTCATAGTAATTCTTTTCAAATGAATAGAAGACATCTATTTTCATTCAATGCTTAGTTATGTTCTGCATCTTGTTGCTAGAGGGTGTGATAAAAACAGTTAAATAGCTGGGTTTAAAAAAGGTTTGGACACATTCCTAGAGACAAAATCCATAAACTATTATTGAATTAGACCCAGGGAAAGACACTGCTTATCTATTGGTTGGTAATATGGAAGTTTGTCAACAGTGTACCAAGAGCAGGGTGGTGGATCTGTCCTCTCCGGGTTCACGCTGCAGGGGGGTGCAGGGAGCAGCCGCGTGGCTGTCGACTCGATGGGTATCCTGCTTCCTCTGATGTTACTTCCTATTCTGGGGCAGAGGGAGCAGGGAACCGGCAGAGCCGATAGCCATGCGGCTGCTCCCAGCACCCCAGGAGGTAAGAACAATTCACCCGGGGGGGGGGGGGTGTTTCGAGGCGATACGTGAGGGGGGGGGACAGCGCTGCACCCGGGGGCCGACCAAGGAACACCACTGAGATTTGTGTTAATATGACTGATGTGTGTACCAGCTTGAAGTTTCAATTGGTGAGAATAAAGACTATTTCTATCACTACCTTCTCTAGTCTGTGTTTCAACTTCTCTGTTTCCCTTAACATTCTTATACAAGTGGTGTTCACATAAATAGATTATCTTTTAAACTACAGTACATTATGTGGGAGAATAGATGGCCAAAGATCCACCTAGACCCCAGAAACCAGAAAGCCGAGGTCCTGGGACTTATATTTGAACTGCGCCTTCTGCCACCCCTCTGCACCTCCGTGGCAAAATGCGGTCCTCTGAGACTCACACTTCATCCCCTTGGGAAGGGCTGTCCGGAGGTATAGGGGGGGCTATTAAAAACATTTGCTACTGTTAGGGATTCTGCCATGCATTTGTGACTTGGCTTAGTCACTGTTCGAAGAAGGGTACTGAGCTACATGGACCTTTGATCTGACCCAGTTTGGCAATTCTTATGTCTTACGTCATATATAATTCAGTCTTTGAAGCTCCCACATAAAGTTACACCCACTTCTAGGTTTGTATGAGTATGTATATATTTTATAACATATGTCCATACCTCACAGTTCTGACCCTGTAAAAGTACACACTATGGATCCGGAGCACATACTTTAAGGTATAATTTGATGAAGCTTTGTCTGCATGCAAAATTGCTTTTTGTGCAGAAAAGAGCTATTATAACATTGTGCAACATCATGGACGTGCACAGAAAGTGTGCACCTATTTTGAGGCAATTTCCTCCAAATTCTATACATCACGTCTCATTTTCCACATGGAAATCAAAGTGTATTCTACAACAATGCACGTAACTTAATTAGTTAACTAGCTGGGCACGATCTGGGCCATTTTTTTTACCACATCTAGGAAAAATGGCCTTTTCTTAAGGGGCCGGAAATTGAAACCAGCGCACGTTCATTTTCAGCCTGAGACCTTACCACCACCCATTGACCTAGTGGTAAGATCTCATGCGCTACCCGCATGATAAGCATGCAGCAAACACCAACTGCCGTTTACTGCTGGTAGGCTCCCTGCTGTAGAAAATAGACAATATTTTCTACTGTGTGTTTTTGGTACATGCCAAATTCAGAATTACTGCCCAGGGCACACAGTATCCGGGCAGTAATGCTGATTTGGCGCATGCTGGACAGGCGTAGGCTCTTACACACCTTTCTAAAAGGGCCCCTAAGCATATTCTGTAACGTGGTGCATGTAAATTCAAAGTTGCATAGTTGAAAAGGGGGCGTGGTTATGGGCATGGAATAGGCAGGTCGTGGGCATTTCTAAAATCGATGCGCACTGTTATAGAATACACCTGCTCTGCACCTAATTTAGACATCGGGATTTACACCAAGTAAAACATGACCTAAATGGACAGAACCAAATTTAGTCACGTGGAGAGGTGCTCAGCATATTCTAAATATCATGCAGAAATGTAAGCCTATTCTATACAATTTATGCATTCTTTAGAGAATATGACTAGGCGTATTTTTTCCATGTGGATTTTTCAGGCATCATATATAGAATCTAGCACTTTGTACATTGGCATTCCCAGGGATTTAGTTTGTGGGGAGCAGAGTACTACTACTACTTATCACTTCTATAGCGCTACAAGGCATAAGCAGCGCTGTACACCATACACAAAAGACAGTTCCTGCTCAAAGAGCTCACAATCTAAATAAGACAGGTAAACAGACAGAACAACTAAGAGGTAGGGGAATTAAAGAGGTGGGGTACAGGGCAAGTGAGTAGTGGCTAGGAGTCAAAAGCATGTCAAAGAGGTGGGCTTTTAGCCTGGACTTGAAAACGGCCAAAGACGGGGCTAGACGTACAGGCTTGGGAAGTCTATTCCAGTCGTGAGGTGCAGCGAGATAAAAGGAACGGAGTCTGGAATTAGCAGTAGAGGAGAAGGGGACAGACAAGAGAGATCTATCTGCAGAGCGGAGTACCAGAGGGGGGGCATGGGGAGAGACAAGAGTGGAGAGGTACTGGGGAGTGGCAGAGTGAATGCACTTATAGATCAGTAAGAGAAGTTTGAATTGAATGCGGAAATGGATAGGGAGCCAGTGAAGTGACTTGAGGAGAGGGCTAATGTGAGCAAGTCGCGCAGCAGAGTTTTGGACTGATTGAAGAGGAGAGAGATGGCTAAGTGGGAGGCCGGTGAGAAGCAGGTTGCAATAATCTAGGCGAGAGGTGATAAGAGTGTGGACAAGGGTTCTGGTAGAGTGCTCAGAGATGAAGGGATGGATTTTGCTGATGTTATAGAGAAAGAAATGACAGGTTTTGGCAATCTGCTGAATGTGAGCAGAGAGAGGAGTCGAAGATGACCCCAAGGTTACGAGCTGATGAGAAAGGAGAATAAGAGTGCCATCCACAGAAATAGAGAAAGGGGGGAGAGGAAGGTAGGTTTAGGGGGAAAGATGAGAAGCTCGGTTTTGGCCATGTTAAGTTTTAGATGACGTTGAGACATCCAGGCAGCGATATCAGATAGGCAGGCTGAGACCTTGGTCTGGATGCTGGTTGAGATTTCGGGGGTAGAGAGGTAGATCTGGGAGTCATCAGCTTAGAGATGGTATTGAAAACCATGGGATGATATCAGAGAACCAAGGGAAGAAGTGTAGATGGAGAACAGGAAGGACCGAGAACAGAACCTTGAGGTACACCGATAGGTAATGGGATAGAAGTGGAAGAGGAGTGGAAGCGAGAGGTAGGAGGAGAACCAGGAAAGAACAGAGCCCTGGAATCCAAGTGAAGACAATGTATCAAGGAGTAAGCTGTGATCAACAGTGTCAAAAGCGGCGGATAGATCAAGAAGGATGAGGATAGAATAGAGACATTTGGATTTGGCCAGAAACAGGTTGTTGGAAACTTTTGTAAGTGCAGTTTCAGTTGAATGAAGAGGGCAAAAGCGAGATTGGAGTGGGTCAAGAACAGAATGAGATGAAAGAAAGTCGACAGCGGCAGTGAACGGCGCGTTCAAGTATCTTGGAGAGGAAGGGGAGGAGGGAGATGGGTCGATAGTTGGAAGGACAGGTAGGGTCAAGTGAAGGCTTCTTAAGGAGTGGTGTGACCACAGCATGTTTGAAGGCATCAGGAACCGTCGCAGTGGAAAGTGAAAGATTGAGGATATGACAGATAAAAGGGGTGAGAGTAGGAGAGATGGTGCTAAGAAGGTGGATAGGAATGGGATCAGAGGAACAGGTAGTTCATTTTGAGGAGGAGAGAAGATGAGTTGTTTCTTCATCAGTGACTTCGAGAAAGGAGGAAAAGGACGGAGGGGCTGGGGAGATAGGGGAATGGACAAGGGAAGGGACAGGGGGAAGGAGAGGTGGGGGTGGCTTGATTGAGAATTCGAGGTTTATCTTCTGAACCTTGTCGTGGAAGAACTCAGCTAGGGTCTGAGGAGATAGTGAGGGGGGAGTTGGAGATGGAGGCACCTTGAGGAGAGAGTTCAGTGTGGCGAAGAGAAGTCGAGGGTTTGAGCCGAGAGAATTAGTCAGCTGGATGTAATAGTCCTGCTTGGCAAGCAAGAGAGCAGATTAGAAGGAGGTCAACATGAACTTGAAGTGTGTGAAGTCAGCAAGGGCACGAGATTTCAGCCAGAGGCATTCAGCAGGCACAGGAACGTAGGTAGTGGATTTTAGTGGTCAGCCAAGGCTGGGGTTTGGTACTCCTTACAGGAAAGGGAAAGGGAGATCGGATTTTATACTGCCTTTCAGTGGTTATCACCAAAGCGGTTTACATATTATATGCAGGCACTTATTTTGTACCTGGGGCAACAGAAAGTAAAGTGACTTGGCTGGAGTCACAGGGAGCTACAGTGGGAATTGAACCTGGTTCTCAGGCCACTGCACTAACCATTAGGTTATATGTGTGTTTTTTTTAATACAATACCCCCCTAATTCTATAAAAATTGCCAAAAATTGTGCATGTAATTTGGTGCATGCCCAATTTGCAAGTGTAATTTAATTGCATAATGAGCTAATTAGTACCAATAATTAGCTTTTTAGCAAGCAATTATTTGCACTAATTAGATTTAATTGGCATTTATGCATATAGATCTAGGTGAAAAAGGAGGGCAGAAATGGGAGGGGCATGGACAGAATGGGGGCATTCCTAAAATTAATGTGCATTATTATAGATTAACGGGGATAAGTTCCTAATGTAGGCACATACATTTGCACCACGTTTCAGTTGGTATAAATGGCTGCGCCTAAAGTTAGGCATGATTTCCAGGTGTAAGCACTATTCTATAAACAAGGCCTAATTTTAAGCACGGCTTATAGAATAGCTCTTTTTCAGTGCCGATTTTTTGGGGGTGACATATATAGAAGCTAGCCCAACATGTGTACATTTGTAGAGTACATGTGCACAGTTACAATTTTTATTAAGAACAGGCGTAAATTTGTACAGTGGCATTTGTGTGCTATTAAGGCTTCATCTGTGAGCCTAGTTTATAGGAACACATAGACATAACTCCAAAATTCTATAACATTGTGCCTGAAGTTTTGGAATGTCCCTGACCTGTCCATTCCCTTCTCATGGCCACACCCTCTTTTGGGTTGCTTATGAGACACTTTGGGCATGCAGTTTTATACAATAATGTATAGGCAGATCTGCATGCAAATCCAAATTAATGCCAATTAACATCAATATTTGATTGCTAACAGCTTATTAACTAATCAGTTTGCAGACTGATCTTGGAATCACACCCAAATTTGGACAACCTTTACAGAATCCTGAGGTTAGTGCATAAAATCAAGGGGGGGCATTCCCAGGGGAGGAGCATGGGCAGGTCTGACATTTATTTTATTTGACATTTACCTTATTTGTTTTCTTTTCTAAAAGGTGGCTATGGCAGTGATTCCCATAGACTACCCTGCCGCCAGCATCGGTCTCTTCTCCCTACTGCAGCCCACCTCTTGACATAACTTCCAGTTTCCAAAGGTGGGACGCAGTAGAGTGAAGAGGCCAATGCCAACATCACCGTGGCAGGGCAGCCTATGGGAATTGCTGCCGCTGCTGCCTTATGGAAAAGAATAAAATAAGATAAACATGGGGAAGAGGGTTGAGGAGGGAAGGGTGGAGATGCCAGACTGGGCGGGGAGCAGAGGTGGAGGGGGCAGCAGATTTCCTTGTGCTGCCCCTGGTGCACCCCCTTATCCCAGCCATAGCCCTTGTATAATTGTGCACCCCTACATATAGGCATGCTGATGTCAATTTTCACTAGTATTCTATACGAGTACTTACGCATGAAAGTGTTCTCATACAGTAGGCTCACAGGCTGCAGAATGTGGGCACCTAAAGTTATAGAATTACCCCTTTCTGACTTCCTCATGAATAGACATAGTTAGTCTTTCTTCCCTACACAGAGGTTAAGTCTAATAATATATATAATATATATATATATATATATATATATATCGCAGTTGGGAGGAGTGTATGAGCTGTCTGTGAAGAGGAAAGGAGGGAGCAGGAAGTGAGTACAGAAAGTATGAAAAGGATTCACAGAGAGAGGAGAGAGAGACTTGGGGGGGGGGGGGGAAGAGAGAGCAGACAGACAGAGAGAGAAATTGATGGGAGGGGGAGGGAAGGATAGAGAGAAAGAGAGTGGGATGGTTGAGAAGGGAGAAACAGAGATTATGTCTTCAGGGGAAGGGGAAGAGAGTGAGAAAGAAACAACGCATGATCTAATAACTTTCCGGAAACTGTTGAAGACCAATCTGTTGAAAGAGTCTTATGAAATGAATCATTCATAAAAGACTTAACTTCAAAACTACATCAGAACAAACCAATTTTGAACTCTTATTATTAGGTTACTTTAAGCACATTATTATTATTGTATGTTACCTTGCCTGATATGAATTATTTATTTATTTACTCCTTATTTTTCTGTTATTTTCTATGTACCTTAATTGTATTAATAATCTGAATTTCTCATCCCGTTAATGGCGATCGCCATTGCGGCATAATGTAAGCCACATTGAGCCTGCAAATAGGTGGGAAATTGTGGGATATAAATGCAGCAAATAAATAAATAAATAAATAAAGTGCATGAGTGGGGAGGGATCTCACTGAAGTACAAGAAGAAACCAATGTGAGAACATGATTCAGTCTATTATCTTGAACTTTGAAGCTATAATTTATTATACTACTAGTAAAAAAGGCCCGTTTCCGAAACCAATGAAACGGGCGCTAGCATGTGGTTTTTTTTGTGTGTGTGTATGTGACACAGAGTTATTTTGTGTGTGTGTGTGAGTGAGTGTGTGAGGGTGGGGTGTGTGTGCAAGTTGTTGATGTGTGTCTTTTTTTTTTTTGTTTTTTTTGCTTGGGGGGTTGGGGGATGTGCTGTGCTATGCTGGCAAAGTGGGATGGATTGGTGAGTGGCTTTGAGGGTGTGTCTGTTTTATTGTGTGTGTGTGGTTTTGTCTGTCAAGGAGGTTTGTGGAGGGGGGTCTTTCTGTTGGTGAAATGTAAATGTGGTTGTAGGGGGGTCAGCCTTTGCTGAGTGGTGGTTTGTTTTTTTTTGTGTTGTGCTGGGCGGAAGGTAGAGGAGCACGTTCTGGTCTGTCGGTATTTTTTGGCCATTTCAGGGCTGCTGTAGGGGAACACTGGAAGAGAAATGTGCTGTGGGAAGCAGCGCCATCTTTTTCCATTGGGCTGGGGTTCTGGGCATCCTGGAGGTGGGAGACGGCTTGCCTGAGGACAGGGATGGTTGTTTTAAGTTGGCGCGAGAGGAGCACGGTCTCGGGCCATCGGTGGTGATCCGGTATGTTCTGTCCATTTCAGGCCGGCTGCAGGGGAATGCTGGAACCCGCGCTGCGGGAAGCTGTGCCATCTTTTTCCGGTGCTCGGGGAATCCCCGAGGTGGGAGACGGCTTGCCTGAGGCTGGGGATGGTTGGGCTCGGCCGCTTTGGCAAAAGGGAAGAAGGGGGTTGGGAGTTACCTGTAGCTGCGTGAGAAAACGGGTATTCTTTGTTTTGTATTATTAGTTTGCATTTCTGTTGAAGAAAGAGTGGATGCCTTTTGAATGATGGAGGTGGTGCGTCGGTGTGCGGTTGTTTCGTTAGTTTGGCAGCCAGTCTCCAGCGATTCCTAGGCAGGGAAGGAGTAGGGAAACACGCGGAGCGTGTTTCCCTACTCCTCCCCCTTCCTTGGTCGCTGTTTGCTGCTGGCTGGGTCGCGGGTAATCCTTCCAGCTGGGCCGCAGCTTGTCCTGTTCGCCCACGTCCCAGATGGTGATGGGCACGTTGTTTCCGGCTCCTCTGACTCCATGTCAAGCGATCCCAAATATAGTCTTGCTATGGACCCTCTGGCACTCTTCAGTACTGGCATTAGGCATTTAAAAATCCCCCCCCCCCCCCCCCCGGTCTATTTTTGCACATACCCACAGCAGGAATATTCTTCTCTCGTTCCAGCGGTGGTTCTGTGCTCTCCGTGCTGCACAGATAATGAGCCATTCTGCTGGGGAATGCTCCTCCCTTATTGTCAAGTAGTTTCCTCTGATTGGTCCGTCTTACGTTGCCTAGTGTTGCCTGGGAACGGTGTTGTGATGGTCCTTTGTGTTTCAGAATGTTGAGGGTGTTTTTTCTGATTGGTCCGTCATGCGAGGGCGGGGTAGAGAGACATGGTCAGTGTTATGGCTTCACCACCATGAATCCATGAACCCTTCAGTGAGTGACTGAGTGACTTCAGAATGTTGTCTTCAGAACGTTGAGGGTGAGTTTATATAGTAGATAATTTATAGTCCACTTGACTGTGTCAAATTTGTAATTCTGGTGCCCTCCTGTGGAGATCCCATGATTGATGCTTGGGTTCCAGTATAAGTGCTTAGCTAATTTCTCTTAGAAATCTCAGTTTGATTTGAAAAAGTCACTATAAGATACTCTTAATAAAATATACCAGAGAAATCAGGTTGATCAAACATTTTAAAAGAATCTTCTCCCTATTATATCACTACCTTCTAAAAATTTGTATTTTCCTCATAAAACACTATTTCTACTTTAGCCATTTCAACCTTCTGTACCAAATTAATAACTCTTAGCTTCTTTTGTTCATTGGTATTTCAGAATCTGTAATAAACATGAAAATAATGAAGGTTTTATTGCCTTATTTTTGGAGTTTATCTAAGAAATGCAGATAATCAATTGCAAATAAATAAACAACTATGGCTTTAAAGAAAGAAAAATGTTACAAGAAATGCAGAATATTAAGCTAACAAAATATAAACCTTCCAGTGTTTCATAAATAGACCAATTGTCGAATAAATTTCTGCTTGTAAGCCCCTTTTACAAAGGCATGCTAACATTTTTAGCACGTGCGTTAAATACGCATGCGCTAAACGCTAAAGATGCCCATATATTCCTATTAGCATTTAGCTTGCGCTAATCAGTGAGCGCTAAAATGCTAGCGTGCCTTTTAAAAGAACCCTGTAAACAGGTTTACCCATGGAGATGGCATTAAAAATTACCCAGACCTTTAGCTGGAAAACATGTGAGCTGCCAACAGTGCACATACTTTTCCATGCAGGGAAAAGACATAGAACATAGGAACAGCCATGCAGGGTTAATTTTCTCCTCAATCCAACTCTCTGGTCATCCAGTCAAAGAAATTAATCAGATTTTACTGACAAGACCTGATTGTAGTAAATCTCAGTGAGGTGGCAAACACATAATTCACTTAGCTGTGTACTTTCAACCCTTATACAATAAAATCTGGCTGTTTAACTTGATAAATTACCAGATTTTAAACTTACAATAAGGAGACAGCATTGGGGAGAGGCAAAGGGAGAACCAACACTTATATAGTTAGGGCAATACTTAGCTGCTAAATGGATAAGTTATGCATTTAGGGGCCCTTTTACCAAGCTGCAGTAAAAAAAAAAAGGCCTTTGATAGCGGTGGTGGCCATTTTGCCACATGCCAGGGCCCTTTTTTAACACAGCGGGTAAAAAAAGGCCGAAAATTGACATGGTCATTTAGCACATAGCCAGGTGGGGGAGCACTTACCGCCACCCATTGAGGTGGTGGTAAGGGCTCCTGCGGTAACCCGGCAGTAACTATGTAGTCTGCGGTGCTGCCCAATTACGCCGGGTTAGCGCCGTGCTAATAATTACAGAAAATATTCCATAGTGCTAGAAATGGTGTGCACTTGAGGCTGAACTACCACCAGTGGCCGCATTGGGCCGGTAGTAGTTCCGGGTTGCTGCATGGCAAACCTTTAGTAAAAAGGCCCTTAATGATTTAAGGGTGATGAATGGATAGTCACTGGCACAATCATTACTTAGGTGTATTTTCAGCAGTGCTGGCTAATCAGATAGTGCCACTGAACAGTGGCTTACCTACTGTCAGTGCTTTTTTTGTGCCGGTACGCAACGGTACGGCGTACCGGCACCTTTTTTTTTTTTTTTTTGCTCCCCCCGCCCCTGAGTCCAAGGTCCAAGCGTGAGCCCGAAGACGCGACGCACGCGGCACAGCCCCTTTTCCGGCCGCTGCTGCTTCTCCTGTGAGCAGCAGCGGCCGCTACACAAAGAAAAAGATTTAAAAAAAACTTCAAACCTGGCTGAAACGCTGCACCCCTGCACTGTAGACAGCCATTAGGCATTGGCTGTTGCCCCGCAGCCGCTCCTCCTCTTGCCTCTACGTCACTGCGCTCCTCCGGGGTCTTCCTCCAGGGGCAGTGACGTAGAGGCAAGAGGAGGAGCGGCTGCGGGGCAACAGCCAATGCCTAATGGCTGTCTACAGTGCCGAGTTTCAGCCAGGTTTCAATTTTTTTTTAATCTTCTTTTTCTTTGTGTAGCGGCCGCTGCTGCTCAACAACAAGAAGCAGCAGCGGCCGGAAATAGGGGCTGGTGCCGCGTGCGTCGCGTCTTCGCGCCGTTCGCGCCAAACTTGGCAGGGAGAGGGAATCCAACAGAGGGAAGGATTGGAGAGAGGGAAAACAACAGAGGGAAAATTGGGGAGAGAGAGAGAAAGAGGGAAACAACAGAGGGAAGGATTGGGGAGAGAGAGAAAGAGGGAAAACAGGGAAGGATTGGGAGAGAGAGGGAAAAACAGATGGAAGGATGGGAGAGAGAGGGAAAAACAGATGGAAGGATTGGGGAGAGAGGGGAAAACAGATGGAAGGATGGGGATAGAGAGAGGGAAAACAGGAAGGATTGGGGAGAGAGAGAAAGGGAAAACAACAGAGGAAGGATTGGGGAGAGAGGGAAAAACAGATGGAAGGATGGGAGAGAGAGGGGAAAACAGAGGGGAGGAGGGGGAGAGAGAGAGGGAAGATGCTGGATGGAAGAATGCAGAAAGAAATAGGGGAGACACTGGAAGGATGGGGAGAGAAAGCAGAGCTGCTGGATGGAAAAGGGGAATAGAGAAAGACTGGAGAATAAGAGGAAGGGGCATGGGAGAACAAGGGTGAGGAAAAGATGAAAAGCCACAGGTAGATGAAGGACATTAAAGAATGGATAGTAAGAATGAATTAAATCTGGACAGAGAGAGAGCCTGAAAAATATTGAAGAAAGCAAAGAAAAGGAGACAAAAATGACAAATGGCACAGAAGAGTTAAGCGAAAAGAAAGAAAGCAGAATCACAGACTGGGACCAATATGGAAAGAAAAACAGTCACCAGACAACAAAGGTAGAAAAAATCATTTTATTTTCATTTTAGTGTTTGTAATTATGTCCAATTTGAGAATTTACATTGGCTGTCTTATTTTGCACTGGGTATACTGGAGCTGTAAGAGCTTACAGAGATTATTTATAATGAAAAAAATCACGTTATTTTTTTCTCCTATAGTACTATAATATTTTCAATGATGTCTGTTTATATGCGCCATGGCTGGTATAGGGGGTGTGGTTAATGTGGGTGTGGCTATCAGGGGTGGAGCCATATGTGGTGACCCCGCCCATAATGAGTACCGGCACCTTTTTTTCTACAAAAAAAGCACTGCCTACTGTATTTGACCCAGAGTGGATAATTTTTAATGTCCCTCTTATACTAACAAAAGATTTGCTCTCTGTCCTACACCCCCACTCCCATTAAAATTAATTCCTTAGCAGGTAGGGATGCGGCAGCAGAAGAGATCCCCTACCTAAGCCCCTGTGCTATCTGAGCATGTGTGAGGAGTGCTGGTGTCAACATCCCCACTGCTCAGATGGCACTGGGGGAGGGGGGAGGGCAGTGGACCCCATTGGTATCAATAGGCAGAAATATTAGGGGGAGCAACAGGGGGGCAAACTAGGTATGGGACAGGGCAAGCCCCACTTTTAAATTAGTAATATACGGCCTTCTATGTATAATGAAACTTTTGTCCCTCCAGCGAGTTTCAGCTACTCAGTAAAAGCACCATTATAACTGAAAGTATCAGTCAACAAATTCTTCTGTGTGAGAGTGGATTCTAAGAACACAAGAACATAAGTGTTGCCATACTGAGACAGACCGAAGGTCCATCAAGCAGAGCATCCTGTTTTCAACTGTGGCCAACCCAGGTTACAAGTACCTGACAAGATACCAAAACAGTACAATACATATTATGCTGCTAATCCTACAAATAAGCAGTGGATTTTTCCCAAGTCCATCTTAATAATGGCTTATGGACTTTTCTTTTAGGAAGTTATATAAACCTTTTAAAAACCCTGCTAAGCTAACTGCTTTTACCATATTCTCTGGCAACGAATTCCAGAGTCTAATTACACATTGAGTGAAGAAATATTTTCTCCAATTCATTTTAAATGTACTACTTTGTAGCTTCATTGCATGCCCCTAGTCCTAGTATTTTTGGAAAGAGTAAACAAGTGATTCACATCTACCCGTTTCACTCCACTCATCAGGGCCGTGCCAATACGGTAAGCGAGGTAAGCACTGCAGGGGGGCGCCGACCTCTGGAGGGCGCTGGACCTCCGTTCATCTTGCAAAATCTTTTACCTGTAGTTGTGATCTCCTCTCTCCCCTGCTTTTCCCCCTCTGCATCAGAAAGTGAAGGCAGCCCAGCAGTGCTGAGGTAGACACCTCTGCTGAAGTTGCTTAAAAGAATACAACGAGTTTTTATATATGTCCTTGGTGTATGAACAACTTCTCATGTGGGGTGAGCTTGGTGAACAACATTCAAATTAAAGAGGACAGGTTTGGAGGGAGGTGTGCAAGTGAGACTGGGGAGAAATAAAAAATAAATAGTGTAATTGTTAAAATCTGTAAGTGGTTCAAAGTTTTAGTTTTTTTTTCTGAGCATCATGTACACCGAGAGGAGGGCATGATGTGTGCATAATTATCAGGCATTCTGGGATATCTACAGCTAAAAGCCATTTCATTGGCTGATGGTTTCAACAGTAGTTTCAAAGAGGAAGAGCTGGTAAGTGAAAATCTGATTGCTTTTTTTTAAGTTTTAAAAGTATTTGCATTAAATCTAATTGCAGAATTCAGGTGCTGGGCGTCTGTACTTGGTTATCATATGCTCAGATTTGTTTAAATCATATGCAAATTAGTCCGTTTTTGGGAGGTTCTCATTTGCTATTTATGGGTAAAAATTGATGGAAATGTTTACAGCCTTAAGTTAGGGCATGGCTTTGATCAAAACTGTGAAATTTGATCCAAAAACGAAGGGTTTATCTAGTGTTTTTGACTAAAAATTCCTATTACAGTGTCTGTATGTTAATCTGCATTCAAATAGAGCTCTCTGATTGGATGATCAGCTCTTGTTAGAAATCTGCCCGGGAACAGAGTGAGAGCAGGTTTGGCCAAGAGAGACATGCAGCTGCGAGCTCCGTGTGGGTAAGGGGGGGGGCGCTAACTGATAGTCTGTAGGGGGGCACCAGAGACCCTAGGCACGGCCCTGCCACTCATTATTTCATAAACTTCTCCCTTCAGCCATCTTTTCTCCAAACTGAAGAGCCCTAGCCACTTTAGCCTTTCCTCATAGGAAAGTTGTCCCATCCCCTTTATCATTTTTGTCGCCCTTCTCTGTACCTTTTCCAATTTCACTGTCAGTTGAATTTTCGAAAAAGAAGGGCGTCCATCATCCGACACAAATCGGGAGATGGACGTCCTTCTCGCAAGGTCGCCCAAATCAACTTAATCGAAAGATGATTTTGGGCGCTCTGAACTGCTTTCCGTCATGGGGACGACCAAAGTTCATGGGGGGGTGTCGGCAGTGTAGCGAAGGCAGGACTTGGGGTATGCTTAAGAGATGGGCGTCCTCGGCCAATAATGGAAACAAGAAGGGCGTCCCTGAAGAACACTTGGGCGACTTTACTTGGTTCATTTTTTTCACGACCAAGCATCAAAAAGGTGCCCAAACTGACCAGATGACCACTGGAGGGAATCGGGGATCATCTCCCCTTACTCCCCTAGTGGTAACTAACCCCCTCCCACCAAAAAAAAGTTTTAAAATACTTTTTTGCCAGCTTCTATGCCAGCCACAAATGCCATACTCAGGTCCATCGCAGCAGTATGCAGGTACCTGGAGCAGTTGTAGTGGGTGCAGTGTACTTCAGGCAGGTGGACCCAGGCCCATCCCCCCCACCTGTTACACTTGTGGTGGTAAATGTGAGCCCTCCAAAACCTACCACAAACCCACTGTACCCACATCTAGATGCCCCCTTCATCCCTAAGGGCTATGGTAGTGGTGTACAGTTGTGGGGAGTGGGTTTGGGGGGGGGGTTGGGGGCTCAGCACCCAAGGTAAGGGAGCTATGCACCTGGGACCTTTTTCTGAAGTCCACTGTAGTGCCCCCTAGGGTGCCCGGTTGGTGTCCTGGCATGTGAGGGGGACCAGTGCACTACGAATGCTGGCTCCTCCCACGACCAAAGGGCTTGGATTTGGTCATTTCTGAGATGGGCGTCCTTGGTTTCCATTATCGCCAAAAACTGACAACCATCTCAAAAATGACCTAAGGATGACCATCTCTAAGGTCGACCTAAATTTCTTGATTTGGGCGTCCCCGACCGTATTATTGAAATGAAAGATGGATGGCCATCTTGTTTCAATAATACGGGTTGCCCCGCCCTTTACAGGCCATCCTGCGAGGATGCCCTCATGAGAACCTGGGCACCCCATTCGATTATGCCCCTCCACATCTTTCTTGAGATGCGGTGACCAAAATTGCACACAGTATTTGAGGTGCGGTCACACCATGGAGCGATACAAGGCATTATAATGTCCTCATTTTTGTTTTCCTTTCCTTTCCTAATAATACATAATATTCTATTTGCTTTCTTAGCCGCTACCGCACACTGAGCAGAAGGTTCCATCATATCATCATTGATGACACTTAGATCCCTTTCCTGGTCAGTGACTCCTAATTTGGAACCTTGCATCATGTAGCTATAGTTCAGGTTCCTCTTTTCCACATGCATCACTTTGCACTTGCTCACATTAAACGTCATCTGCCATTTGGATGGTCAGTCTCCCAGTCTCGTAAGGTCGTCTTACAATTCTTCACAATCCTCTTGAGATTTAATAACTTTGTGTCGTCAACAAATTTAATTACCTCAATAGTTATTCCCATATCTAGATCATTTATAATATGTTAAAAAGCTGCAGTCCCAACACAGACCCCTGCAGAACAACACTATCTACCCTTCTCCATTGAGAATACTGACCATTTAACCCTATTCTCTGTTTTCTATCCTTTAACCAGTTTTAATCCACAATAGTACACTACGTCCTATCCCATGACAATTTCTCTGGAGACTTTCATTAGGTTCTTTGTCAAATGCCTTTTGAAAATTCAGATATACAATATTGACTGGTCCACCTTTATCCACGTATGTTCACCCCTTCAAAGAAATATAGTAGATTGGTGATGCAAGATTTCCCTTCACTAAATCCATGTTAGCGTTGTCTCATTAATCCATGCTCTGTAATTTTGTTCTTTACAATAGTCTCTACCATTTTGCCCGGCACCAATGTCAGGCTCACTGGTCTATAATTTCCAGGATCATTTCTGGAACCCTTTTTAAAAATCGGTGTTACATTGGCCACCCTCCAGTCTTCCAGTACCATGCTTGATTTTAAAGATAAATTACATATTACTAACAATAGTTCTGCAAGTTCGTTTTTCAATTCTGTCAATACTCTGGGATATATACCATCCAGTCCGGGTGATTTGCCCCATTACATCTTCCAGGTTTACAGACATTTGATTCAGTTTCTCTGACTCGTCAGCATTGAATACCATTTCTGGCACCGGTATCTCTCCCAAATCTTCCTTGGTGAACATTTAATCTCTTTGCTGTGGCCTTGTCTTCCCTGAGTGCCCCTTTTACCCCTCAGCCATCTAGCAGTCCAACCGATTCTTTTGCTGGCTTCTTGCTTTTAATATAAGTAAAAAGTTTTTACTATGAGTTTTTGCCTCCAACGCAATTTTCTTTTCAAAGTCTTTCTCTGCCTTCCTTATCAGTGCTTTGCATTTGATTTGCCATTCTTTATGTAGCTTCCTATTGTTTTCAGTCACATCCTTCTTCCATGTTCTGAAGGATTTTCTTTTAGCTCTAATATCTTCCTTCACCTCACTTTTAATCATGCCGGCTGTTGTTCCTTCCTCCTTTTTTAATAGACGGAATATATTTGGCCTTGGCTTCCCGGATGGTATTTTGAACAGAATCCACGTCTGATGTAAATTTTTGAACCTCACAGCCGCTCCTTTTTTTCCACCATTTTTCTCATTTTCTCCTTTATGAAAGTTAAATGCTAACGTATTGGATTTCCTGAGTTTACTTAATCCAGAGCTTATATCAATTCTGATCGTGTTATGATCACTGTTATCAAGAGGCCCTAGCACCATTACCTCCTGCACCAGATGATTCGCTCCACTAAGGATGAGATCTAGAATTGTTCCTCCTCTTGTTGGATCCTGAACCAATTGATCCATAAAGCAGTCCTTGATTCCATGCACTTATGTTACATTTATCCAGTCAAAATCAGGGTAATTGAAACCACCCATTATTATTGTGTTCCCCAATTTGTTAACCTCCATAATTTCTGATAACATTTCTACATCTGTCTGTTCATCCTGGCCAGGTAGATGGTAGTACACTCCTATCACTATCCTTTTCCTCTTTACACATGGAATTTCAATCCATAGAGTTTCCAAGTTGTGTTTCGCGTCCTGTAGAAGTTTTAGTCTATTTGATTCAAGGTCCTATACAGTGCTACCCCTCCGCCAATTCGATCAACCCTATCACTGTGATATAATTTGTATCCTGGTGTGACAATGTCCCACTGATTATCCTCCTTCAACCAGGTCTCAGAAATGCCTATTATATCTATTTTCTTATTTAGTACAATATATTCTAACTCTCCCATTTTATTTCTTAAGCTTTTGGCATTTGCATATATACATTTCAGACTATGTTTGTTGTTACTATTTACATCTTACTCAGCAGTTGACAGTGATAATGTGCAATCCTGATAATCTGTCTGCTTTTTATTTAAAGACTCCTGGTCTACTATGCTCTCTATTGCAACCTCGCTATCGGGATGCCTATTTTCCCTGTTTTGTTGATATCTTTGAAAGATATTCCGAACCATGTGCTTTTGAGTGACTGTCGGCCTTCCCCCAATTTCAAGTTTAAAAGCTGCTCTTTCTCCTTTTTAAATGCCGATGCCAGCAGCCTGGTCCTATCCTGGTTGAGGTGGAGCCCATCCTTTCAGAATAGGCTTCCTTTCCCAGACTGTTGCCCTGTTCCTAACAAATCTAAAACCTTCCTCGTACCATCGTCTCATCCATGCATTGAGACTCTGGAGCTCTGCCTGTCTTTTGGGCCCTGCACATGGAACAGGGAGCATTTCTGTAATTGCTACCCTGGAGAATCTGGATTTTAGCTTTCTATCTAGGAAACTAAATTTGGCTTCCAGAACCTCCATCCTACATTTTCCTATGTCATTGGTACCTACATGTACCAAGACAACTGGTTCATCCCCAGCACTATCTAAAATCCTGTCTAGGTGATGCGTGAGGTCCGACACCTTTGCACCAGGCAGGCAAGTCACCCATATATTTACATGAGTAATAATCAAATCACCAACTACAACAGCCTTTTTAATGTGTAATTTATTTAGTGTTTGCTTCCCACAAACTGATTAAATGTAATTAAAAATAATAAAGATGTAAGTAAACTCCAATGAAAACACTCCTCTTGTTATCCTAATTAGAATAAGATAAATGAAGAGTTGTGCTAGGGGTGGGAATAAAGACTAAATGGGTACAAAGTTCAACTTTTAAAACTAGGGGGAAAGGGTATAGAGACTAATTGATAAAGTTTTCTTTTTTTTTATTCTGTCTATCAATAACCCACAATTCCTCCTTTAACCCCAATCTAAGTTCCCAAAGCACAGAGCAAAATAATGTGGTCATACCAGAGAAATGTCCTCTTCTCTCAGAACGTCTCAGAAAGAAAGTTAAGTGGGACTGTTCCTCTCTATATAGTTTTGATTCTAAGGGAACTGCTTCAAACAAACCCTTTGAAGCTAATTCAGTAATCAGATTTCTCTCAGTAACCTTTGCAAATATTGTACTTCCTCACACCTTAATTAACACCTAATTCAGGTCAGTAGCAGTGCTACCTCTCCAGACACCAAATAACAGAAAATAACTGTCTTTTATGATAGAATCTGAGCCTTCCTACTATCCTCTTTTAAAGGTTTTTGGCTGCTAAGTTTATACTTCTAGACAGAGTTTCAGTTTAAAACTATGGGAAAAGCTTCAAACAAACCCTTTGAAGCTAACTCAGTAATCAGATTTCCCTCAGTAACCTTTGCAAATATTCTACTTCCTCATACCTTATTTATGTTATGTAAAACATGATGTGGCCTAGTGGTAGAACAATTGACTTATAATTCATGCATGGTGGGTTCAAATACCATCACTGGGACCTATCACTTTGAGCCATTCACTTCATCCTCCATTGTCTAAGTTTGAGAAGTGGCCTGTAAAAGAGTGCATCTTGTCCAGGGGTCACAGCTGACTGATAGTTTCATGAAACAGTCTGTTTGCTTGTACTTATCTCCCTGGAGTAGGATGTTTGGTTGTTGTAGTCAGTTGTCAACCTCAGCCAGGCCCTCTTGTAGGAGTTATAGCTCCTTTTTCTGTGCCCTGGCACAATGAAGTACCTGGCTGGCATTTTCAGGAAGAGCCTGGCCAGCAGCACTGTGTCTGCCTCATGAAAACTAGGTTGCCTTCATACAGTGGTCATATTTCACACTGTCCCCACATGGATGACATCATCACACTTTGCAAGCTGACATTGACGCTCATGTTTGGCCTGGATTTGCCAGATGCAATTACTTTGCTGTATGACTCAGTAATCGCTCTGACATTTGTGCTAACGCTATTCTATATATGGCACCCTCTCCTTATAGCCTTAGTGCCAAACTTTTTCCACATGAATTTTCTGTGCCTTTATAGAAAAGTTGGGTGTTTATTCTATAAAAGGTGTGCCCACTTTAAACAACCATTATAAAACACTGGCATACATCTGAATGGGGCCATATTTAGGCATCCAAATATTTAAGCAACCTTTATAGAATCACCCTCATATTAACTTACATGCTTCTAGTATAGGCCCTCCTAAATGTCTTGTCATTTCACAGTTAACTTACTATAAAGCTTGGAAGATTTTATGCAAATGTTGCTTTAGTTATAGCATTCCAATTGTCAAGATTAAGACAAAATGGAGTGGTCCTTAGCATTTCTTCTCAATAATTAGTAGAAGCTACTTTAATGTCATTTATTCATATCTATTACCATGCTTAACACTGCAATTTTCTGATAAGATATGAAATATTTATACAAGGAATAACTTTATGAGATTATAAGTGGTAGCGTTTATCGTTGTGAATGCTGCTCTGATATCATATAGCAAGCTTTCAACTACATATTCAAATTATAAGCATCTGTTAGGGATGTGCACTGGCAACATTTTTTGGTTTGCTTAGTGTTTGGTTCAATTATCCATTTGTTTTTTTTAGATTGAGAATTATTTGAAAAAGTAGACTCATTCAGTCTACTAAAGATCAATGCAGCAAAGCATGCTTTTATTCTAAGAGTGGGGGTTTCCACCCATTTTTAATGGAAATTTGCTTAAAACTACTTGATGAAGGCATCTGCCACAGAGAACAGCAGTCCAAGACATGAAGAGTGGCATGACAACTCCATGGCGCTAGTAGTGGTATGAAAGATACCAAGCCACCATGAAGGAGTTAAAAACTTACTCATGCATCTTTTAGTTACGTTCTATATAAATGCGCAATTAAATGTTTAAATGCAGATTCCAAAAAGGGGGCATGGCCATTGGAGGAGCATAGGTGAATCAGGGGCGCTCCTGGAATTTGCACGCAATGTTAAATTAGGCCGAGATTTGCTCTTAATTTAGGCTTCAGTTTTAGTTGGTGGTAAATTGGGTACAGATACCCTGCACCAAATGCTCTTCTATAAAGAGCACCCAATGCTGTGCTGTGTATAGCATAGCACTTAGCGTCTCCGCACTAGCCGCGTTCTTGCCCTGCTCTTCTTGTGCCTCCTGTCTGTGTACTCTAATGGTCCTTCTCAGTGTCACATAAAGGAGCGTCAGTGTACACAGGCCAGGAGGAGCAAGAAGACGCAGGGCAGGAACGGGGCTGCGCCGGACACGGCGTTTGAAGAAGAGTTTGGTTTGGCTGGAGTTGGGAACCCCCCGCCAGCCAAACCAGGGGCCTGGACATATTTGCAGGGGCCCAGGCCCCCGTGGCCCCCGTACTATGCCCCTGCTCTACATAAGTACATAAGTATTGCCATACTGGGACAGACCAAAGGGCCATCAAGCCCAGCATCCTGTGTCCACAGTAGCCAATCCAGGTCACAATACCTGCAAGATCCCCAAAAAGTACAAAACATTTATCTGCTATCACCAGAAATAGTGGATTTTCCCCAAGTCCATTAATAATGGTCTATGGAACTTTTCCTTTAGGAAGCCGCCAAACCTTTTTAAACTCTGCTAAGCTAACCGCCTTTACCACATTCTCTGGAAATGAATTCCAGAGTTTAATTACACGTTGAGTAAAGAAGATTTTCTCTGATTCCTTTTAAATTTACTACTTTGTAGCTTCATCACATGCCCCATAGTATTTTGGAAAGTGTAAACAGATGCTTCAACGTCTACCCGTTCAAACTACCACTCGTTATTTTATAGACCTCTATCATATCCCCTCAGTCGCCTTTTCTTGAAGCTGAAGGAGCCCTAGCCGCTTTATGTCTTTCCTCATAGGAAGTCGTCCTATCCCCTTTATCATTTCGGCGCCCTTCTCTGTACCTTTTCTAATTCCACGATATCTTTTTTGAGATGCAGCGACCAGAAATTGAACACTATTCGAGGTGCAGTTGTGCATGGAGCGTTAACAAAGGCACTAAATTTTGATACACACCCAATAGATGACCAAATCACAATATGGAACCAAGTTTCCTTCAGGAGCCCTTGACGATATTGCACCGAAAAAACAATTAATATAACAATGAAAACAGTTCCCAACCTTGGTACCATCCAGGATTAAAAGTATGTAACAACAGGTACGTAGAGCTGAACGCCAATGGCGTAAGCATAAGACCGCAAAACTACAAGAAAAGGCCAAACAGTGTAAAAAAATACTATTTATCACAATTAAAGGATGCTAAAACTACGTACTTCTCAAAAGAGATAAAAGAAGCAGCCAGTTCGCAGAAAAAACTGTTTCAAATTATGAAACGTTTGACAACAATAACTAACGAAAAGAGAGAATCGCCTACTATTGACTCTGAAACTCTAGCAAAGTTCTTTAGCTCTAAAATCGAGAAACTAAGAGCCCCCTTCCCAAGGGTACCAAGGCTCGGTCATTCTGACAACTCCCCAAGTTCACAACTATTGGTACCTTGGAAGGATTTTGAAATTCCGTCTGCCGAATCATTATATACCTTGGTTGCAGGTTTATCTCCTACTTATAGTTCGTTGGATCCTATACCTTCTGCATGGTTGAAAAAACACTCGCTAGAAGTCCAGCAGTTTATGTACTCAATTGTCATGTTGAGCCTTTCTGATGGGATAGTTCCCACTATTTGAAAGAAGCGCTAGTAAACCTAGTCTAAAGAAAGCCTCATTGGATCCCTTATTACCTTCTAAATATAGACCAGTCTCTAATCTTCCTTTTCTATCCAAGTTATAGAGACAGTAGTATTTAGACAGTTGCAAACTTATGTAGATTCAAAAAATTTGTTACATCCCAGACAATCGGGTTTCAGGAAAGGTCACAGTACAGAGACTATTCTGACTTCACTGTTAAGTGAAATCCATGCAAAATTAGAACTCGGTTATATTGCCCTGGTAGTTTCATTAGATTTGTCTGCGTCCTTCGACCTAATCAATCACAACTTACTCATTGATAGATTGAGTGAGATGGTATTTCAGGGACAACTATGAAATGGTTTATATCCTTCCTAACGAATCGTTCATTTAAAGTAGTTCAGCAGCAATCCTGTTCTACATCCTACAACTTATCATGTGGAGTTTCCTCAGGGCTCGGTCTTATCTCCACTACTGTTCAACCTATTCATCAGTCCCCTGGCGCTCCTCATTCAAACAATGGGTATAAGTTTTTACTCATATGCAGATGATTTTTTGCTTATCCATTATGTTAGACCATCGAACATAGATCTTACACCCATTCAAATATGCTTGGATAAAGTAGCAGACTGGTTGACAACACATCAGCTGGTACTGAACCCGGATAAGACTACTACATCTTGGATAGTAGGGCAAGGCACATATCCCTCTGTGGTACCTGTGCTATTTGGTCAGAATATTCCAACAGTTAAGTCTTTTAGATATCTCGGGGTCATTATGATTCCGCATTGACCTTTGAGGAACAAGTATCCGATGTAGTGAAAAATCTTTCTTTCATCTGAGACGGCTTCGGTCAGTCAGAAATTCAATAAGTAAGGACTCTCTCAAAACGCTGACATCGCATATATTACTTTCACGTTTAGACTACTGTAACATTGTATATGCTGGGATTACTCAAGCAAACTTAAAGCGATTACAAAGAATTCAAAATACAGCAGACGTATGATCTGCAGGGCCCAGAGGGATGATCGAGCAACACCTTTATTGTGCATCATCTGCACTGGCTCCCGGTCGAAGCAAGAATAAAGTTTAAGGCTCTTGTCCTGACACACAAAGCCTTTCACACATTAAACCCTAGCTACTTGTCGAATTTAACAATCCCCTACACCGCTATGCGAACTCTCAGATCCCTAACAGATAACAGGTTAGTCATTCCCCCTCTTACTAAGGCTAAGTGGGAATCTACCCGGAGATCGGCTTTTTTCTACTGTCACCCTCCCTTTGGAATAGCCTTCCAAAGGAGATCAGATTAGAGAATCTTATATCCATTACCGAAAACTTCTGAAAACCTTTCTCTTTATAAGCTACGTAGAACAGAACTTAGCATAATGAGATAAGGTCAAAAAGGACAAAGAAAAAATGGGATAGCTTAACTGGTATTAGATTTTTAACTTGTATTGATTTATTATGTAGTTTATCTTGATTGCTGTGCTTTCATGTCATGAATGGAATTCCTATGTCTGTTTATTGTATATACCAATTTTTTTATATATATGTAAACCGTTCGTTTTGCAGATGCAATAAGATACGGTATATAAATTAACATAAATAAAATAAATAAATAAATTATAACGTCCTCATTTTTGTTTTCCATTCCTTTCCTAATAATATCTAACATTCTATTTGCTTTCTTAGCCGCAGAAGCACACTGAGCAGAAGGTTTCAACATATCATCAATGACGACACCTAGATCCCTTTCTTGGTCCGTGGCTCCTAACTTGGAACCTTGTATGATGTAGCTATAATTCGGGTTCCTCTTTCCCACATGTATCATTTTGCACTTTTTCACATTAAACATCATCTGCCATTTAGACGCCCAGTCTCCCAGTCTCGTAAGGTCCGCTTGTAATTTTTCACAATCCTCCCGCGATTTAACGACTTTGAATAACTTTGTGTCATCAGCAAATTTAATTACCTCACTAGTTACTCCCATCTCTTGGTCATTTATAAATATGCTAAAAAACAGCGGTCCGAGCACAGACCCCTGGGGAACCCCACTAACTACCCTTCTCCATTGAGAATAATGACCATTTAACCCTACTCTCTGTTTTCTATCTTTTAACCAGTTTTTAATCTGCAAATAGAACACTACCTCCTATCCCATGACGCTCCAATTTCCTCTGGAGTCTTTCATGAGGTACTTTGTCAAATGCCTTCTGAAAATCCAGATACACAATATCAACCGGCTCACCTTTATCCACATGTTTGTTCACCCCTTTAAAGAAATGTAATAGATTGGTGAGGCAAGATTTCCCTTAACTAAATCTATGTTGGCTTTGTCTCATTAATCCATGCTTTTGAATATGCTCTGTAATTTTGTTCTTAATAATAGTCTCTACCATTTTGCCCGGCACCGATGTCAGACTCACTGGTCTATAATTTCCTGGATCTCCTCTGGAACTTTTTTTAAAAATCGGCGTTACATTGGCCACCCTCCAATCTTCCGGTACCACGCTCAATTTTAAGGATAAATTACATATTTCTAACAATAGCTCCGCAAGCTTATTTTTCAGTTCTATCAGTACTCTGGGATGAATACCATCCGGTCCAGGAGATTTGCTACTCTTTCAGTTTGTAGAACTGTCCCATTACAGAGAATTCATTAAGTTTCTCCGACTCGTCAGCTTCGAATACCATTTCCGGCACCGGTATCCCACCCAAATCTTCCACGGTGAAGACCGAAGCAAAGAATTCATTTAATCTCTCCGCTACGGCTTTGTTTTCCCTGATAAGCCCCTTTTACTCCTCGGTCATTTAGCAGTCCAACCAATTCTTTTTGCCGGCTTCCTGCTTTTAATATACCTAAAAAAAATTTTACTATGTGTTTTTGCCTCCAACGCAATCTTTTTTTCGAAGTCCCTCTTAGCTTTCCTTATCAGCGCTTTGCGTTTGACTTGACATTCCTTATGCCGTTTCTTATTATTTTCAGTCGGTTCCTTCTTTCCATTTTCTGAAGGATTTTCTTTTAGCTCTAATAGCTTTCTTCACCTCACTTTTTAAACCATGCCGGCTGTCGTTTGGGGTTCTGTCCTCCTTTTTTAATACGCGGAATATATTTGTCCCGGGCTTCCAGGATGGTGTTTTTGAACAGCATCCACGCCTGATGTAAATTTTTGACCCTCACAGTCGCTCCTCTAAGTTTTCTTTTCACCATTCTTCTCATTTTATCATAGTCTCCTTTTTTTAAGTTAAACGCTAACGTATTTGATTTCCTATGTATACTTACTTCAAAGCTAATATCAAATCCGATCATATTATGATCACTGTTATCAGGCGGCCCCAGCACCATTACCTCCCGCACCAGATCTTGTGCTCCACTAAGGACTAGGTCTAGAATTTTTCCTTCAATCATTGGCTCCTGTACTAGCTGCTCCATAAAGCTGCCCTTGATTTCATCAAGGAATTTTACCTCCTTAGCGTGTCCTGATGTTACATTTACCCAGTCAATATCTGGGTAATTGAAATCACCCATTATTATTGTGTTGCCCAGTTTGCGTCCCTAATTTCCTTTAACATTTCTGCATCCATCTGTTCATCCTGGCCAGGCGAACGGTAGTACACTCCTATCATTATCCTTTTCCCCTTTACACATGGAATTTCAATCCACAGTGATTCCAAGAAGTTTCCTGCAGAATTTTCAATCTATTTGATTCAAGGCTATTGCTACCCCTCCACCAATTCGATCCACCCTATCACTACGATATAATTTGTACCCTGGTATGACAGTGTCCCACTGGTTAGCCTCCTTCCACCAGGTCTCAGAGATGCCTATTATATCTAATTTTTCATTTAGTGCAATATATTCTAACTCTCCCATCTTATTTTTTAGGCTCCTGTCATTTGCATATAGACATTTCAAACTGTGCTTAGTACTTGTCAGTATTAATTTGCAATCTTTTGTCTGATTTTTAGTTTTATTTAGGGACACCTGGAGGCATATTTTCAAAGCACTTTGGGAGGCTAAGTTCCATAGGTTTCTATGGAACTTTGGGAGGCTAAGTGCTTTGAAAATGAGCCCACTGATCTACTACGGTCTCTTTTGCAACCTCACTATCAGGATACCCTATCTTTCCTGTTTTGGTGATATCTTGAAAGATACCTTATCCCGAACCATGCACTTTGAGCGACTGTCAGCCTTCCCCCATTTCTAGTTTAAAAGCTGCTCTATCTCCTTTTTAAATGCCGATGCCAGCAGCCTGGTCCCACCCTGGTTAAGGTGGAGCCCATCCTTTCGGAATAGGCTCCCCCTTCCCCAGAATGTTGCCCAGTTCCTAACAAATCTAAAACCCTCCTCCCTGCACCATTGTCTCATCCACGCATTGAGACGCCGGAGCTCTGCCTGTCTCTTGGGCCCTGCGCGTGGAACAGGTAGCATTTCAGAAAATGCTACCCTAGAGAATTTGGATTTGAGCTTTCTACCTAAGAGCCTAAATTTGGCTTCCAGAACCTCTTTCCCACATTTTCTTATGTCATTGGTACCCACATGTACCAAGACGGCCGACTCCTCCCCAGCACTATCTAAAATCCTATTAGGTGACACGTGAGGTCCGCCACCTTCGCACCAGGCAGGCAAGTCACCAGGCAATCCTCACATCCACCAGCCACCCAGCTATCTATATGCCTAATGATCGAATCACCAACTACAACAGCTGTCTTAACCTTTCCTTCCCGGGCAGCACTTGGAGACATATCCTCGGTGCAAGAAGATAGTACATCCCCTGGTGGGCAGGTCCTGGCTACAGGAGTACTTCCTACTTCACCAGGGTGATGCTCTCCTTCTAGGAGACCTCCCTCCTCCAAGGTAGCACAAGGGCTACCAGACTGGAGGTGGGACTTCTCTATAACATCCCTGTAGGTCTCCTCTATGTACCTCTCTGTCTCCCTCAGCTCCACCAAGTCTGCTACTCTAGCCTCAAGAGAACGGACACGTTCTCTAAGAGCTAGGGGCTCTTTGCATCGGGCACACACATATGACATCTCCCCAACTGGATAGCATCCCTCTCGCTGCTGGACTGCTGACTCCATCTTAGTGTTTTTGAGTTTTTCAATAATTTAAAACATGCTACAGTATTAAAGATATTAGCCTAATATAAAAGTGTCTTTTAGTTTATGTGGAGGGGCATAATCGAACGGAAACGCCTATATCCATGGGAGTTTATCTCCGAGAACGGGTCCGTGAAGGGGAGGGCCAAAGCGTATTTTCAAAAAAATGGACGTTTTTGAGCTGAGCGTTTGTTTTTTTTAGCGATAATGGAAACTAAAAATGCCCAGCTCAAAAACGTCCTAAACCGAGCCATTTGGTCGTGGGAGGCGCCACGATTCGTAGTACACTGGCCCCCCTGATATGCCAGGACACCAACTGGGCACCCTAGGTCAGTGCGGTGGACTTCAGAAAAAGCTCCCACATGCATAGCTGCCTTACCACGGGTGCTGAGCTCCCAACCCCCCTCCCCCAAAACCCACTACCCACAAATGTACAACACTACCATAGCTCTTAGGGGTGAAAGGGTCACCTACATGTGGGTACAGTGGGTTTTGGAAGCCTCCCATTTACCAGCAGAAGTGTTACAGGTAGGGGGGGATGGGCCTGGGTCCACCTGGCTGAAGTGCACTGCGGTACCCACTAAAAGTGCTCCAGGGACCTGCATACACGCAGGCCTCTAGGACTTGTTGCTGCTGTATAACTTTGGTACACCAGTTTACACCTGAAGACTAATCTCTCCAAAAACGTCCTTTGTTGGAATAAGCACGTTTACTCACAGTTAACTGCAGATCAGAGGTTGTGGCCCACTGGCAACGAGTCTCCCTGGTACTGAGATTAGCAGTAGGTCAGAGCTGGCAGAATGCTGTACAATGCCCTCTTTCAGCCACATTCAAGGTAAGAACTAAGTTCTGTAACGTGGATCACTCATGGAAGGGATCTAAAACTGGCTTACAAAAATGGCCACTACCTCATGGACTACCGGAAACAAAACTGGACACACTCTGACCCAGTAGGCAGGGGGAAAAGCACCATGGGAGAAGAGCCTACCAACTACCAACATCGTGAGACTGTAACACAATCTAATGAAATCACGGAGCCCAATACCCTACACCCAACACAATGCAATGCTGATGTGACCCTGTAGTGCACCTGAGAGCCACATCTGACCCAGGGAAAGACTGTCACAGGATAGAACACATTCTGCTGTCATGGAGGTGGGTATGGCATTTGAGGCTGGCATAGAGGCTGGAAAAAAAGTTTTTAAAGTGGGTTTTTTTTGGTGGGAGGGGTTTTACTGACCACCGGGGGAGTCCGGGGAGGTCAACCCTGATTCCCTCCAGTGGTCATCTGGGCAGCTGGGGCACTTTTTTGGGACTTGTTCGTGAAAAAAAAGGGTCCAAAAAAAGTGACCCAAAATCGCAGCAAAAACGCCTTTTTTTCCGATCAGCTAAAGACGCCCATCTCTCCTCGGCTGATAACCATGCCCCAGTCCTGCCTTCACCACGCCTCCAACACGCCCCCATCAACTTTATTCGTTTCCACGACGGAGTGCAGTTGGAAACGCCAAAAATCGGCTTTCGATTATACCGATTTGGACGCCTTTGCGAGAAAAACGCCCATCTCCCGATTTGGGTTGAAATATAGGCGTTTTTCTCTTTCGAAAATAAGCAGGATCGTATATTGTATGATTTATTTAGTGTTTCCTTCTTAGATGGTAATGAGATGTATTTAAAACTCTGTAAGAGCACTCCTTGCTTGTTACACTAATTACAATAACTGTCTATAAATGAAGAGTTGTCCTAGGGGTGGGAAGACTAAACTAGATTCTACAGTGCCTGCTAGATTCTATGCTGTGGTACACATTTTTAAAACTAAGTGAAAAAGACTATGGAGATTAGTTGATAAAATTTGCTTTTTATATTTTTATTTTGCCTAACACTAACCTACAATTTCTCCTTTAAACCCCAATCTTTAAGTTCCCGAAGCACAAAGCAAAATAGTGTTCACTTACCAGAGAAATGTCCTCTTCTCTCGGAACTTCTCAGAAAGAAAATGAATGGAGGAGAGGGCAGGGGAAAGAGGAGACTTGCTGGACATGTATGGGAGGGGAGAGAGAAGACATCACTGGACATGGAGGGGAGGGCAGGGGAGAGAGGGGAATTGCTGGATATGGATGGAGAGAGCAGGGAGAGAGGAGAGTTGCTGGACATGGATGGATGGAGGGAGGGGAGGGCAGGGGAAAGAGGAGAGTTGCTGTACATGAATGGAGGGGAGGGCAGGAGAAATGCTGGACATGTATGGAGGAGAGGGAAGACAGGAAGGAGATGCACATGGATGGAGGGCAGGGGAGAAAGGAGAAATGCTGGACTGGATATGCAGTGGAGGAAAGACAGAGAAAGTAGATGCACATGGAGGGGAGAGGAGAAATGCTGGACATGGATGGAGGGGAGGGAAGACAGAGAAGGAGATGCACATGGATGGAGGGAAGAGAGAGGAGAAAAGCTGGGCATGGATGGAGGGGAGGGAAGAGAGAGGAGAAATGCTGGACATGGATGGAGGGGGTAGAGGAAAATGCTGGACATGGATGGAGGAGAGGGAAGAGGAGAGGAAGGAGATGCATATGGATGGAGGGGAGGGAAGAAAGAGGAAAGAGATGCATATTGACTGCGATGAGGGAAATGGAAAAGAGGAGAAAAACTACACATGGATGGAGAAAATAGACTCTGTATGGAAAGGGGGAAGAGAGGGGGCAGACACTGGATGGAAAGGGGAGAGAGAGGGGGTAGATGATGGATGGAAAGGGGGAGAGTTAAGATCAAGGGAAGAAGAAACAAGAGACTGAGACCAGCACAATTAGAAACAGTAAATGGCCAGACAACAAAGGTAGGAAAAAATGAATTTTATTTTTAGTTTAGTATAAAGTAGTGTGGTAGCTGTGTTAATAAATACACAAAATGGAAATAAAGTAATATCTTTATTGGACTAATTTTAATACATTTTTGACTAATGTTTGGAGACCAAACCCTCCTTCCCCATGCCAGAACAGAATACCGTAACAGCAGTATACTGTCCTGACCAGAGGAAAGAGGTTTTGGCCTCTGAAAACTAATTGAAAAATGTATTTATAGTCCAATAAAATGATATCATATTTTCCATTTTTTTGTTTTTATTTGTATTTGTTAACCTATAGTATAGTGATTGAAATATGTCAGTTTTTGAAATTTGCATCTCCTTATATTTGCACAGTACAGGGGGACTGAGGGGCGGGACTGTTCAGGGAAGAAGTCCTGGTGCAGGTTGGAGGCAACCTTTGAGTGGTACTGCCACTGCCCAGGTGAAGACCGCAGCAGAAAGGATGTTAAGGTACCAGGAGGAGGGGGGGGGGGGGGAAGCACCACCTGTAAAACAAAAACAAAAAAGAAATTTCAGCACCCCCAATCATTTTGAAAAATTGGCTCCTATGTCAGTATCAGAATACAGACCTTGGATTTTATTCCTGGACTGACAGACTTGCTGAGGCTTCAGCTTGAATCTCAATGCAGGAATCCAATTTACTATTGGAAGTCTGCAATAAGGACTGCAAGGTGAGAGAACAGAATTTATTACCTACAGTCAGGATAGTTTAGTCCAAAGCTTTGGGTCTGTGAAAGACTGTTTTTTCAGGACTGGTGGTCAGTGAATTACTAGCTACTACTTGTGTATTTTGCACAAGACATATTAGTTGTGCAAGTTTTCATAATAATCTTTAGGGTATTAGTGATGTGATTAATTATATTATCTCTTATCCATATAGTTTATTTGGCTAATCATCTATCTATCTATCTATCTATCTATCTTGGTGATAATCTATTTTTGGTACTACAATTTTGTAAGCTGCTTTGCATTGTGCCACATATATATATATATTTTTTTTATATTTCTAATAAATTATAACATATTCCCATTATTGGCATTGTTCCTTTCATTGGTACAGCTAGTCAGCAGAGCTAAGAATCAATTAGATGCTGTCATATCCCCAAGCAAACAAGTCCAGAATAATTGCTTTTGGTGTAATTATCTGATATAGAAGTATCTACAACCCCTTTGTTATTCATTGGGATTACTGTGTTCAGTGAGGGTGCTATAAATATAAGTGGAAGAGAATTGCAAAATATTACTAGATGCTAATCTTAGAGCCCTCATAGGTTATTTTATTTAGATTTTGCTCACACCTTTTTCAGTAGTAGCTCAAGGGGAGTTACATTCAGGTACACTGGATATTTCTCTGTCCCAGGACGGCTCACAATCTAAATTTGAACCTGAGGCAATGGAGGGTTTAGTGACTTGCCCAAGATCACAAGGAGCAGCAGTGGGATTTGAACTGGCCACCTCTGGATTTCCTCCATATGTAAATGTAGGCTGGAAGCAATAACAGGGGAAATCAAGTGGAGGAGTTGCCTAGTGGTTAGTGCAGCAGACCTTGATTCTGGGTTTGATTCCCACAACAGCTCCCTGTGACTCTGGGTAAGTCACTTAACCCTCCATTGCCCCAGGTACAAATAAGTACCTGTATATAATATGTAAACTGCTTTGAATGCAGTTGCAAAAAAACCACAGACAGGCGGTATATCAAGTCCCATTCCCTTTCCCTTGTCAAAACTTTAATAAGCAATAATAAAATCTTGTATTGGATCCTGAATTCCACTGATAACCAATGGGAAAAGCTGGAGAAATGTGTTCAAACTGACAGACCCAATAACATGCGCTCAGTGGCATTTTGTGTGACTTGCATAGCATGTAGAACATTTTTCGGTAACCCCACAAGCAGAGCATTACAATAATCGAAATGAGGCATCACAGTGCTCTAAACAACTAACCGGAAATTCTCATAAGAAAGATAATCTTTCAGTCGTCTAATCAACTTTAGCTTAAAGAAAACTGTACTGCAATTCCTTGTGATTGTGGGCAAATCACTTAACCCTCCATTGCCTCGGGTACAAATAAATACCTGTATATACTATGTAAATCGCTTTGAATGCAGTTGCAAAAACCACAGAAAGGTGGTATATCAAGTCCCATTCCCTACTGATTAGTAATCTGAGGTTTCATTTTCAAAGCAGGATCCAGCAGCACTCCCAAAGATCTAATCATTTTATTAAACTTTATTTCAATTCCATCTACTAAAAATGACTCAGGAATGTCAGCTAGTGGAAAACATCACCATAACCTGTGTTTTAGACATATTTAAACTAAGGCAATTAGCCCTCATCCATTGTTTAATTGTTCTAAAGTAAAAACAAAGTAATTGGATACTTTCTGCAATAGAATTTTCAATTTTAAAAAAGAACTGAACATCGTCTACATAAATTCTATAATGAAGGCCTAAGCCCCTCAACAACTTACACAGTGAAAGAAGAAAGACGTTAAATAAAATTACTGAAAGGGTAGAGCCCTGAGGAACTCCTGTTGTCAATTTAATGTTATCAGATTTATGTAACCCCGGAACAACACAAAAACTACATGAATTCAGAAAAGCGAAGAACCAATCACCCACAATGCCTGCAATCCCAATTGAGCGCAAACACTTTAACTATAAATCATAGCTAGTGGAGTTGAATGCGACAGATACATCGAGAGAGGTCAAATAATGAATAACACACCCTTATTAAAGCCTGCTTTTAAAACATCTTCATGGAAAGAAGGGAAAATTAGGTTCTTACCTTGGTAATTTTCTTTCCTTTAGTCATAGCAGATGAAGCCATTATGTATGGGTTATGTCCATCAACCAGCAGGGGAGATAGAGAGCACTCAAACTTTCACAGTGCCCTCTTGGCCAGCTAGCTCCACTGCCTCTTCAGTATTTGAAGCTTCCAAAGCAGTATGGCAAACCGCAATGGGAATCACAAGAGCTTTCCTCACAGCGAACGATGGCCCATCACAAGGGCATGAACTCATAAAGGAGGGAATGCACATCCTCCTGGAGGGAATAAACTCATCCTCCTTATTGTATAAGTGGAGGGGAACACACGCGCCTCCTGGAGGGAATCACACATCCTCCCAACACACTGGAGGGAATAAACTCATCCTCCTTATTGTATAAGTGGAGGGGAACACACGCGCCTCCTGGAGAGAATCAACACATCCTCCAAAAAAAACATGCTGGAGGGAATGAACACATCCTCCTAAATTTAAACTGAACATGAATCCTGAAGATTGTTTTCCAACTTTCTCCCAAGGAAGGAACTTCAGGAAATTAGAACAGAACCTGAAAAACAGATTCACAGCATACAGACAATCATACAGGGAGGGCTCATGGCTTCATCTGCTATGACTAAAGGAAAGAAAATTACCAAGGTAAGAACCTAATTTTCCCTTCCTTGTCATCAAGCAGATGAAGCCATTACGTATGGGATGTAACAAAGCAATCCCTAGATAGGGTGGGAACAAGCCACACCACGCGCTAGCACTTGTGCACCAAAACGCGTATCCCTCCTGGCAGCCACATCCAGCCTGTAATGTCGGGCAAAGGAGAGCTTAGAAGCCCATGTTGCTGCACTGCATATCTCTTGAAGAGAGAGTGCTCCAGTTTCAGCCCAAGAGGAAGAAATCGCTCTAGTAGAATGTGCCTTAAAGGCTACAGGCGGAACCCTGCCGGCCAGCAGATAAGCTGAAAAGATAGTTTCTTTGAGCCAGCGGGCAATAGTGGCTTTAGACGCTGGAGACCCTCTGCGAGAACCGGATAGCAAAACAAACAGATGATCAGAAGTCCTGAAAGAGTTAGTAACTCGCAGATACTGCAGCAGAGTCCTGCGCACATCCAAAAGGTGCAGCTGCCCAAAAGATTCTGGAAACTCTTCCTCTGAAAAAGAGGGCAAGAAAATAGGCTGGTTTAAGTGAAAGGCTGAAACCACCTTAGGCATAAAGGAAGGCACGGTCCAAACCGTGACTCCTGACTCTGAAAATTGCAGAAATGGGTCTCTACAGGACAGCGCCTGGAGCTCTGACACCCGTCTCGCTGAGGTAATGGCCACCAGAAAAAACGGCCTTCAGTGTCAAGTCTTTCTCCAATGCTCGCCGAAGCAGCTCAAAAGGAGATGCCTGCAGGGTTTTCAAAACTAGCCCCAGGTTCCAAGCTGGGCAGGGTGCTCGCACTGGAGGGCGGAGCCGAAGCACCCCTCTAAGAAACCGTGCCACATCTGGGTGAGCAGCCAAAGACACGCCTTCCACCTTACCACGAAGGGAGGCCAACGCTGCCACCTGCACCCGCAGGTGATTGTGGGCCAAGCCTTTTGTACACCTTCCAGCAAAAGTCCAGAATCGGCGAGACAGGAGCCCGCATTGGAACAATGGCTCTGGAAGCACACCAAGACTCAAACAGGCACCAAATCCTGGCATAAGCCACGGAAGTGGACCACTTGCGGGCTTGCAGGAGAGTGGAAATAACTTTATTGGAATAACCTTTATCCCTCAATTGCACCCTCTCAATAGCCATGCCGTAAGACCAAAGCGGCCGGCGTCCTCCATGGCTACCGGTCCCTGAGTCAACAGGTTCGGTACCAGAGGTAACGGCAGAGGAGCCTCCAGGAGCATCTGTTGGAGGTCTGCATACTAAGGTCTCCTTGGCCAATCCGGGGCGATGAGGACCACTTCTCCTGGGTGCAGCCGAATCCGCAAGAGCAGGCGCCCTATCAAGGGCCATGGGGGAAACACATAAAGTAGACCCGGAGGCCAGGGTTGAGCCAAGGCATCCAACCCCGCCGAGCGAAGATCTCTCCGTCTGCTGAAGAAGTACGGGACTTTGGTATTGGCACTTGTCGCCATTAAATCCATCACGGGCTTGCCCCATTTGGCACAGATCTGCAGGAATACTTCGTCTGCCAGATTCCATTCTGCTGGATCGATCTGATGCCTGCTCAGATAATCGGCCTGCACATTGCTCTGACCTGCAATATGAGCTGCCGACAGACACTGAAGATGCAGCTCGGCCCAGTGGCAAATCAGTTCGGCCTGCGCGGCTAGTGCTCTGCACCTTGTTCCGCCTTGTCGATTTATATAGGCCACCGTTGTCGTGTTGTCCGACATCACTCTGACAGCCAATCCTTCCAGGGTCACTTGAAAGGCCAGAAGCGCCTGAAACACCGCTTTCAACTCTAGGCGGTTGATGGACCACTCCGACTCCTCGGGTGTCCATAGACCCTGGGCATGCTTCCCCTTGCAGTGTGCGCCCCAGCCCTTCAGGCTGGCATCTGTTACCACTAGGCACCAAACGGGGAGCGTCAGCGGCATTCCTCGCCGCAGCATGCTGTCCGAGAGCCACCACTCCATGCTGAGACGGGCCGCAGGGAGCCAAGTAAGTCTGCATTGGTAATCCTGAGAAATAGGAGACCATCTCCGGAGTAGGGAATACTGTAGAGGTCTCAGGTGCGCTCTCGCCCAGGGTACCACTTCCATCGTGGCTGTCATCGATCCCAGCAGCTGGACAATGTCCCAAGCTCGCGGGCGGGGCATCCTCAGGAGCAGACGGACCTGATTCTGAAGCTTGCACCGCCTTAGCTCGGGTAGGAACACATAGCCCGAGACTGTGTCGAACCTGGCCCCCAAAAACTCTAGAGATTGTGAAGGGGACAGGTGACTTTTGGCCATATTGACGACCCAGCCTAGAGATTGCAGTACTGAGACCACTCTGGCTGTAGCTTGTAAGCTCTCTGTTGCAGAGTCTGCTCTGATGAGCCAGTCGTCTAGGTACAGGTGAACCCTGATACCTTCTCGCCTGAGAAAAGCAGCTACTATCACCATTACCTTCGAAAAGTTTCGGGGAGCTGTGGCGAGGCCAAAAGGCAAGGCCCTGAACTGGAAATGTTTCCCAACACCGCAAACCTCAGAAACTTCTGGTGCGGGGGCCAAATCGGTATGTGCAAGTAAGCTTCTTTCAGGTCTAGAGATGTGAGAAACTCTCCTGGCTGAACCGCCGCAATGACGGAGCGCAGGGATTCCATGTGGAAATGCCGCACTCTCAGGGACTTGTTCACTTCTTTTAAGTCCAGAATAGGGCGAAAGGACCCACCTTTTCGCGGCACCACAAAGTAGATGGAGTATCGGCCGCAGCCTTGCTCGGCGGGAGGCACCGGGGTCACTGCCCCTAACTGAATCAGACCTTGTAAAGTCTCCTCCACCGCCGCCCGTTTGACGGCAGAACCGCATCGGGACTCCACAAACAAGTCTCTTACTGGGGCGTTGAATTCTATTCTGTATCCATCTCTGATCAGGTCCAGAACCCACTGATCTGAGGAAATCTTGGCCCACTCCTCGACAAAGAGAGAAAGCCGTCCTCCGATGACAGGCATCGAGGAGAGGGCCGGCACACCATCATTGAGAGGGTCGCCCCTGAACTCCTGGTCTTGAGCCACCGGCTGCGGAACGCTTGTCCGAGCGAAAGGAGTTCCTCTGCTGACCACGGGCACGTGAAGTGAACCCAGCAGAACGCCCCGGGCGGTACCTTCTAGCTTCACGGAAGCGAGGTCTATACGAGAAGTGGACCGCCTGGCCCTTAGAGGAAGGCCTCTGCCTATCTTCGGGCAAGCGCTGGGGTTTTGGATCACCCAGGCCTTTCACAATTTTCTCTAACTCCTCACCAAATAGGAGAAGTCCTTGAAAAGGCAACTTCACCAACCTTTGCTTAGAGGCCATGTCCGCTGCCCAGTGTTGTAGCCACAGACGACGGCGAGCCGCCACTGCTACTGCCATTTGTTTAGCCGAAGCTCTGACAAGGTCATAAAGGGCATCAGCCAGAAAGGACAAAGCCGCCTCCATCCGCGGAGCCACATCCAAGAAGGGCTCCGCTCCATCTCCGGGCTGAGCCACTGCCTGTTGCAGCCAAGCTAGGCAGGCTCTCACAGCATAACAGCTGCATGCAGACGCCCGAACAGTGAGACCTGCAATTTCAAAGGACCGTTTCAACGCTGTTTCCAGCCTACGGTCTTGAACATCCTTCAGGGCAACACCTCCTTCAACAGGGAGGGTAGTTCTCTTTGTCACCGCAGTGACTAGGGCATCCACTGTAGGCATTTGAAAACGAGCCATATGTCCCTCACGCAGAGGGTATAACTGCCCCATAGCCCTGGAAACTCTCAAAGGTCCCTCGGGGTCAGCCCACTGAGCCGAAACAAGCTCTAGGATGGAGTCATGCAAAGGGAAGGCCCGAGCAACTTTCTTGGTACTAGCCATCCTGGGATTACCCGAGGAGGCCATGCCACTGTCAGGATCTTCAATCGAGAGGGCCTGCAGGGTATCTGAAATAAGCGCTGGCAGCTCATCACGGTGGAAAATCCTCACCGCGGAGGGATCATCCAGATCCTGTGGTAAATCCGCACCTGACTCTGGTTCCTCAGACCAAGAACGTCTGTCAGAGTTCTCCGAATCCTCACCCCCCGCCCACGGGGGGGGGGGGGGGGGGGGGGGGGGGGGAAAGGTGCACCACAATCTGAAGGGGAATTAACCCTTCTGCGCTTATCTTTAGGCCAAGCATCCGGGAAAAAAGCCTCACTGGGCAGTCCCAGGCCAGAATCCATCGGGGAGGCAATCAGAGGAGCCTCAGGCGACCCTTGAGGAAGGGCTCTTTTCATCATGTATGCTTTATGCAGCAAAAGCACAAAATCCGGGGAGAAAATCTCACCCTGGGCACCCAAATCCTGTCCGGTGCTAGCCATTCCTGAAATAACCTCATCTCGAGGTGCCCCACCCGGCTCAGGTCTCTCCATGTCCACGGAGGCCGCGCCATGCGGTGTAAGCAAAATGGCGCCCGCTGCCAGCTCAGAGCGGGAAGAAACATCGCTCACCATGCTCGGGCCGGCTCCCACGCCAATACAGCAAGATTTACAGAGCCCTGCTGCTGATTTGCGCTTGCCACAAGTGGAACAGCGCTTTACATTGTCCGCAGCCATCGCCGAAAAACGGCGGTAAAATCCAAAATGGCGGTTTCGCGCCAAAATCGCCCCGATCACGGGCCCACCCCGGAGGAGTTGGAAAACACTCTTACCTCAAAGGATCTAGTGTACAACTACGATCCTGCTGAAAATCAGGTCAAAAAACTCTGTTCCAGCGTCTCTGCGTTTAAAAACGCGACGCAACTTTTTTTTTTTTTTTTTAAGCTGTGAGGAAAGCAGAGGTATTGAAGACTCCGGAGGCTCAGATGAGTGGGAAAGGCAGGGAAAGGGCGAACCTATATGCCTGCATCCACTGTTGGTGGGTAAGGACAGGGAAAACAAGGCAATATGTCCACATCCACAGAGGTATGGGTAAGGCAGGGAAAGGGCTAACCTATGTGCCTTTAAAGTGAAGCTGCTATAGCCTCCAACACCCCGGTTAACAACTGGCAAGCCAGGAACCACCTCCCGGCAGATTTTTCTGGAGCTCGAACAAGCTGCAGCCACCCTGCTAAGGGAGATAGAGAATACTGAAGAGGCAGTGGAGCTAGCTGGCCAAGAGGGCACTGTGAAAGTTTGAGTGCTCTCTATCTCCCCTGCTGGTTGATGGACATAACCCATACGTAATGGCTTCATCTGCTTGATGACAAGGAAGTAATGATTCAGTATCGTGCTCACTTCTAAACACACACAAATAATAAGTGCATGTTTGTGTGGGTACTTTTTCTTAAATAATCAAAGAAAATGTATGCTCATAGTTTTCTTCTGGTTATCATGGTAAATCCCACAGGTCAGACCTATTGCATGTGGTTTGCCTCTTTGTAGGTAGTGTTATCACATACATCTGTCAGTGCTTCTCAATCCAGTCCTCAGGACACATCAGCCAGTCAAGTTTTCAAGATATCATAATAAATATGCATGAGATAGATTTGCATACCAAGAAAGCAGTGCATGCAAATCTATCTCATGTATATTCGTTATTAATATCCTGAAAACATGAGCGACTGGATGTGCCCCGAGAACTGGGTTAAGAAGTTCTGACCCAAGTGCATTGCCTATTGTGTGGCATTTTAAGATGTGTGTTAACAGATTGCTTAGTATAAGTCTGAGCGCATGATCCCCAAAATAATAAATTATGATTATTATGTAATGCAATTTAGGCACAGTCAGATTTTACTCTGATTTTAATATACCATAGTTAGTAATCAGGAGAAAAGTTCCATTTAATAATATTCATTAATTTGAAATAAAAATAAAAAATAACAAAACAAACCACAACCTCATTTATAATATAGTCACTACAGATCAATATCGCCACAATTAGCATAAAATCAATGCCACAAACAATGAAAGATCAATTTAAATGTTATTCCACTTGTAAATCTAATGAGCTATTTTCATCTAATTCCTTTTCTTTCACAATTTCCTATTCAGCTATTTTGCTTGGTCATAATTAAAAAAAAAAAAAAAAAAAGCATTATTAGCTCAAATGAGCTTGAAGTTTGGATGGATACCAAACAGCAGTTGTTGCATTCATTCTGGGCAAAATTCACTTTTGTTGATGCCAGTCTTGGTGAGAAATCAGAAGCAAAATCCATATCAAATTTAACTATGCGACAAGCTACACATCAGCCTGATCCATCATCCAAACAACAAGATACACAAACAAAACAAATGTTAATATTTCAGCTGGAAAGAAGCCAGAAATGCACAAATTCACCTCATAGCTGCAGGCTAGCACAGTTGTACAAGTCATCTGGACACATACCCCTCATCAACTTACAGTTGTATACATTCACCTTTGTGCTGTGCTATAAACTTGTCTTTATGAGAATATGTTCTCACATGCCATTAACTGCCAAATGTTCTACCATAATTAGATTCCATGATAGCGTCCCATGAAGTCAATATATATATAATGTAATAACAGCAGATAAAGAAAGGATTTATCTATATTTATAGTAACATTATTTTCCCCCTTATCTACAGACAGCAAGCTTTCTAAGCAAGTGACAGGAGCTGGAGGGGACACCCCCAACCAGCAGAGTGTAGATGGAGAATGCAGCATGCATGAGTCATTATACTGCTATCTCCAGACCAAATATCGATATTAAAAAATTATTTTCTGTGATAAATGTTTGGCTAGTGCAGGGTTGTCCGAGTTCTGTCCTTGAGGGTCACAAACAGGTCAGATCTTCAGAATATCCCTAATGAATATGCTTATTAATTCAGTAACTACCATACTTTTAAAAAATGTTTAATACTTTCCTTTATTAAATCTTTAAATAGTACCCTTATATAAAATGTATATAATACTGATCTCACAATTCTTCCCATTCACTCCCTTATACCTTTCATACTACCACAAGGGTACTCACTACCACATTACAGTTATTATATTGTTCATTGCTCATTTCTTATAACCATTTCCATAAATTCATATCATTATCAAAACACACAATGCACCGTTGTTACTTTTAGTAATTGCAAAGTTCATTTCTTAGCAAGTGTTCGTCTCCTTTCAATTACTGCACATTTATGTCCAGTTATCTCATTACTATATCGCTGCGGGTATATTCCCCATGTGGATTCTCATAACCAAGTCCTCTGATAGTTATATTCTTAATCCAAAACCGACCAGTTCTTCATTTCCTCAATTGCGCTTTTCTCCCAAAGCTACAGGTAACTGTTTGTCAACTTCACACTTGCTTAGAACTCCGTCAAACCCTACACAGGACTATGTTTCGCTAACTGCATCAACAGGGGTTTTCACTTGAAAATGTAGATCAATATTACTTACAATCTATAAACTATATCCCAAACCTCCTTCTTTTGAGCCTACAATTTACAACAACTTCTTCTTACCTTTTATTCTTAAATCATAGTTTTGGCTGCATAACTCGGGATGACTTCCAACCGATGGCAGGAGCAATGGTGTCGCTAAGCAATATTACGCCGTGCATGTGCAGAACTTCTTCCCTATGCACTCTTAAATTCTGATGAACTATGTCATACTCTATAGTCCTGCCCACTCCACTTCCTTATTTAATCCTGAAGGGGTCACTGTTCTCCATTCATATATTAATTTTTGTTCTATGTAGAACATTTTTTGTAATATATTGCCCCCCATTCATTCATCAAACTGAATGAGAACCACAAATTTCAAATCCGACAGATTGTGATGTTCCCTGATCCAATGCTCTACTAATGGTGTATCTAATTTCTGCAGTTTAATGTTGCTTATAGATTATACTTATAGATTATGCTTTATAGATTATACTTAGAATGTATCTTTAATTGCTTGACCAAACCTCCTGCTTTCTTTGACTTCTTTGTAACACAAATTGTTTTCTTTAACCTGGTTATGGTGATGCCATAACAGGTCTTTGTAAGCCACATTGAGCCTGCAAATAGATGGGAAAATGTGGGATACAAGTGCAATAAATAATAATAATAATAATAATATGTTTGATTTTTTTTCAACAGTCTGCTCTATATACATTAACCCACATGGGCATTGAATGGCATATATCACAAAGGATGATTCACAATTTCTTTTAGATCTCAAATAAAAATTTCTTTCTTTTCGCTGATTAGTTTTCAGAACCCATTGGGTTTCTATGGCATGCATGCAATATCTACACCCTTTGCATTTTGTATGACCGCCTTCAATTTTTTTTTAATATATATATCTATTGTTAACAAATTTTTCTCCCAAATTTTGCCCTCGTTGGTATGCTAACCAAGGCAATGTCTCAAAACCTGGATGTAGATTTAATATTGCCCAGTGCTTGTTTATGATATGTCTTACTTTATCTGAAGAAGAAACATATGGTAATACACATGTTATAAGGAACTCTTTTAATTGTATGCCTGTCTGAAGTAACCATGACCGATGTGCATTATATGCTTGTTTAAATGCTATGTGGACCATCCTTTGAAATATCCTCTTTGTTTAAGTCTTAACTTCATATCTTGTGTTTATTCAACAAACTAATATCAGTTTTTCTTCAATTTTTACAAAGTGGGCTGCTCCTAGTATCTCTTCCACGTTTCAGTCTTTTCCTAAATTCTTTTCTGCTTTGGCTTTTTCCATTTCTTCTTTCTCCACTTGTCTTCTTCCCTTCTCTTCTTTGCCTTTATATGCACTCCTTTCTGATTTTATCTTTCATTCTCTCTCTCTCTCTCTCACCCTCTAGTCCTTAGCCTCATTCTTTTCACCCCTCATCTCCCTACCAGCTTTTCCTATCTCCCTCTCATCCACTCTGCAGACCTCCCATTTTCTCCTCTGTCTCTCTTCACCCTCAGTTTCCTCTTTCCTCTTTCACCCACTCACTAGACCCGTTTTCCATCCTTTGTACTCACCCTCACACCCCAAGCTCCATCCCTGTCTCTCCTTCTTTCCCTTGCCTCCAGGCTATTTTTCTATCCATTGCCTCTCTTTCACCAACTTTTAAATGTCATACCCATCTTCATTCTACACCTTCAAAGACTCACCCTTGTCTTCTCTCATACCCCTCCACAGTACCCCCATACCTTTTCAATGTCTCATCCTTACTCCCATCCTCCAGGTCATTCACGTTATGTCTCAGCATCTCTCTTACCCTCAGTTTCATATACTCACTTATACTCCTAACCCATTTAACACGCACCCATTCATACCTACCCCCTCAAAATTCCTATCATCTCACCACATGTCACTATCCCCTCCAAATTCCCACTCAGTCACGCCCATCCATAATTTCCTGTTCTGTCCCCAACATACTCTCATTCAACCATCAAGTCCCAGTTCTTTCAATTTTTCTTCTGCTTTGTTCTGCTTCTCCCCTTCTAATCTCATCCAGCTTCTGCTATGTTCCCTTCCCTCCTCCATTACATCTAGTTCCCCTCCCCCTCCCATTCACATCCAGCTTCTGCTATGCTCCCCGCTTCCACCACCAGTCACATCCAGCTACTGCTCTGTTTCCTTCTCTCTTGATTTACATCCACCTTCTGCCCTGTTCCCCTACCTATCCTAGTCCCATCCAGTTTTTGCCTTGAACCCCTCCCCCTCCTAGTCACATCCATGATCTAGCTTCTGCTGTGTTCCCTTCACACTCCAGCAGTCACATCCAGCTACTGCTCTGCTCTCCACATCCCCAAGTCCCATCCAGTCTCTCTCCTGTTTCCCTCCCCCCCCCCCCCAATATTGTCATCCAGCTTCTATCTTGCTCCTCCCTCTCCCATGGCCCATTCAACTTAACCTGCTACAATGAGGATGCATAGCAGCTCTGCCAAGATGCACGGTTTCTGTACTTCTCTTTGAACTGTGGGGCTCTGTGTCTGCAGAGCCCTGCACATTTCAAACGACAGTTGAAACAGAAGATGATTGAACTGCTCAGGGCTCAGCAGACACAGATTCCTGCAGTTTAAAGAACAGCACAGAAATCACGCGCCTGGCCCCAAGGAGAGAAGACGGAGCTGCAATGCATTCTGGTGTTAGTTCCGCCAGTCCCAGCCAGACCAGCTTAGGGCCGTCTGACTTTGGCTGGGGTGGCAAAGCAATATTTTGGGATGGCACTTGCCACCCTGTGCTACCCTGTAGCTATACCTATGATCACCACTTTAAAATATAACTGGTCCATACTGAATCAATGAAACATATCTTCAGACATTTACTATGTTACTATGGCATTCATTTTCAAAGTAGATGGACGTCTCAAAATGACCACAAAAACTTCAAACTGCCAAAAACTTCCACATCGCAATTTTCAAAAGGCAGAATTTGGACATTTTACACTGCAGTTCATCCAAATAACAACATGGTGTGTTTTGGATGGGACTAGGGTGGGGCCAAAATTACGACAACTTTGAGCAATAATGGAACAGGAAGAAACGTCCAAGGTAAAAAGAAGGATTTATTTTTTATCTAGACCTGTTTCAATCACATCCAGGGTACAAAATGGTGCCCTGATTGAGTAGCTAACCACTGTAGGGATGAAGGCATGACCCCCTCCTTCATCTCCCAGTGGTTACTGACTCCCTTCCACCCTCCTAAGAACTGACAGTGGATACCAGGCTCTATGATAGCTTCAGGTATTATGGCCATTTCTAATAGAGCAGCAAGCAAGTGTAAGGAGTAGCCTAGTGGTCAGTGCAATGGACTTTTAAAAATGGGACCCAGGTGTAATTCCCACTTCAACTTTTTTATTTCTGTACAACTATGTGAGTCCTCCTGGAGCATAGAAATACCTACTGTTTCTAAATTTATAAGACACCTGCAAGCATGATGGCTATTGTAGTGGTGTACCTTTAAGTACAGTAGGTTTTTATCTATTCCTGGAGGGCTCACAATAACACATAAAGGAATTAAGATAGGATTAGTATCTGGGTCCCATTGTTTGAAGTCCACTGCATGGGCCATTAGGCTGCCCCTCTGCTCTGCAGGGATGTCTGTGTGCCCATTTTTGCCAGACAGACATTTTTGTGCCTGCTTTTTTGGCATTTTTCCTATTCAAAAATGGCTGTGAAATGGATGGGAGTTTTGGACATTATGAGTAGGATGTTCTAATTCTGACTTCAATGTTCTTTTGAAAATTCCCCTCCATGTCTGCTAAAGATCATAATCTCTGGTTTAGATCAATTCAGGGCATGCTTATTCCCAATCATTCCTTCCTTTATTTTTTCCAAAGAAAACTATAATTTCTGTAGTTCTGTACTAAATGTTTTAGCCACAGGGTAAAAAAAATTGAATGTCATCCACATAAACTCTAAACTCAGCATCTAAGATGCAAAACATTTTACAGAGTGGCATCAAATACAAATTAAATGGCAAGGCAGAGAGTGCTGAACCTTGTGGTATACCCATAGTTAAAGGATGTATATCTGATACCAAATCCTCCACTTTTATCTGCATATTCTGTCCCATTAAATATGATCTAAACCAGAATACCCCACAACCCTAAATCCCAGCCCATACAGACACTGGAATAAAATTGCATAACTCACTGTGTTAAAAGCTGATGATATATCTAGAGTAACAATGCAATAATGCAAAATCCCTACCCTGCCAAATCACATCCAAAGCTAATACCAATAAAGCCTTAGTACTGTGCATTTTCTTAAATCCATATTGATAGGGAATCCAACAACATCAACAAAATCGAACATTTGTAATACTGCTGATCAACAATAATCTTGTAAAGAAATTGTCAGCATCAATGATTTTACAACAGCAATTATCTCAGAAAGTTCCACAAAATTCTCCCACCATGCCCCACCCTCTCTCATATCTTAAGGGCTATGGTAGTGGTGTACACAGTGTGTTCTTTCTGCGAAAAAAGGTGCTGGTACTCAAATGCTAGGCCATCATTCAGGGGTGGGGTGATCACTGACAGACCCAGCCTACAATGGCCAAGCCCCCTGCAACTAGTCACAGAATCTATGACAAGGCAGAAATGGTGTGTAGAGCCTGAGCTATCTCATTAAAACTTGGGGTCCATAGGTCAATTTTAGCAGACAATAGAAAAGGTGTGGGTACTGAGTACCCCCAAGTACCCCCCTCAAAAAAAGCCCTGGGTGTACAGTTGTGGGTAGTGGATTTTGGGGGGCTCAGCACACAAGGTAAGGGAGCTATGTGCCTGGGAGCATTTTATGAAGTCCCCTGCAGTGCCCCCTAGGGTGCCTGGTTGGTCTCCTGGCATGTCAGGGGGACCAGTGGCTCCGAAACCAAAGACGTCCAAATCCAATGACGTCCAAATTTAAGGACGTCCTTGGATTTGGACATCTTTGACGGTATTTTCGAAATGAAAGATGGACGTCCATCTTTTTTTGAAAATATGGTTTTCCCCGCTCCCGGATTTGGACGTTTTACAAAGACATCAAAATCCAAACATAGATGTTTCTTTTTGAAAATGCCCCTCCACGCCTCCTTTTCACCAAGAATGTAACATTCTCCACTGATGTGACACTTTATCATACAGAGTCATACACTGTGCCATTCTACTTCTTTATTTAAACCATAAGGTTCAACAGTTTGCCATCTAAAAATAAACATTAGTTCTTTTCGTAAAAGTATGTTGGTCAAGTTTCCCCCATGTGGTAATTTGATATTTATAAGGACTACAAATCGTAAATTATCTATTGTATGTCCCACTGCTATCCAGTGGTATACCAAAGGGGTTTCACTTTTTCTAGATCTAATTTTGCTTATATTTTCTGCTATCCTAGTCTTAATTTTACGTGCCATGTGCCCCATAACCTGTTGTTATGCAGATATGGCAAAGTGTCGACTTAGGCTCTTACAGACACTGCAGCCCATTTTCTGTGTGATGTGAGATGGTCTGATCATGTATCCCCACAACAATTCCACCTGCATTGGTTGCCTGTCCATGCCCAAGCACAGTTTAAGGTTCTCTGTCTCACCCATCAGACGTATTACCTAGGAACTTCTTCTCATTTATCCTTACACATGATCCCCTACACTCCCACATATTCGATAAGCTCTCTAGATGTTGGTGGTTCTGCCCTTCCCACATTTTGCACACCTGGAGTCTACCAGACACTCAATTTTCTTCTTTCTTGCACCATGACTATAGAAAGGAAGTGCTGATGCCCCTGTACAAGTCGTTGGTGAGGCCCCACCTGGAGTATTGTGTTCAGTTTTAGAGGCCGTACCTTGCAAAGGATGTAAAAAAAATTGAAGCGGTGCAAAGAAAAGCTACGAGATTGGTATGGGATTTGCGTTCCAAGATGTATGAGGAGAGACTTGCTGACCTGAACATGTATACCCTGGAGGAAAGGAGGAACAGGGGTGATATGATACAGACGTTCAAATATTTGAAAGGTATTAATCCGCAAACAAATCTTTTCCAGAGATGGGAAGGCAGTAGAACGAGAGGACATGAAATGAGATTGAAGGGGGGCAGACTCAAAAAAGATGTCAGGAAGTATTTTTTCACAGAGAGAGTGGTGGATGCTTGAAATGCCCTCCCACGGGAGGTGGTGGAGATGAAAACGGTAATGGAATTCAAACATGCATGGGATATACATAAAGGAATCCTGTGCAGAAGGAATGGATCCTCAGGAGCTTAGCCGAAATTGTGTGGCGGAGCCAGTGGGGGAAAGAGGGGTTGGTGGTTGGGAGGCGAGGATAGTGGTGGGCAGACTTATACGGTCTGTGCCAGAGCCAGTGGTGGGAGGCGGGACTGGTGGTTGGGAGGCGGGGAATAGTGCTGGGCAGACTTAATACGGTCTGTGCCAGAGCAGGTGGTGGGAGGTAGGGCTGGTGGTTGGGAGGAGGGGTAGTGCTGTGCCCTGAAAAAGACAGGTGCAAATCAAGGTAAGGTATACACATATGAGTTTATCTTGTTGGGCAGACTGGATGGACCGTGCAGGTCTTTTTCTGCCGTCATCTACTATGTTACTATCTTCCTTCTATCTTATGTACAGAACAATCCTTTTCTAAATTTCAGGTTTTATTGAAGATATATGTTTTGGAGGCTAATTTTGGTGGTGTGTTGCTTATCGCTGTTCTGCATAGTTCCCCTCCTAGTTTGCCATTTATCCTTTGTATCTCTGAGTTGGTTCGGCTGATTGATCTTTCCTTTTACACAAGAGGTGTTTGTTTCATTGGGCCTTCTAAGCCGCGCTGTAGGCATACAAACGTTTTAGTGCACACTAAAAATTAGCATGTGTTAATGATAGAGATACCCACAGGAATATAATGGGTGTCTCTATCGTTAGCACGCGATAAAAAGTTAGCGAGCCTACAGCATGGCTTAGTAAACAGAGCCCTTTATTTCTTATATTTTGATTATGTAAACCACATTGACCTGCTAGTCAGATAAACAGTATATCAAGTATTCATAATAAACATAAACACTCAAATATTTTTCTGTTCACTGCTGGATATAACCACAAACATTTGTTTAACCAAGTACATAAACACCTTTTATTTTACTCCAGAAGCTTGCATCCCTTGCTTGACTTGACACTGGTATAAGTCCAGACTAAAGCATACCAAAGATTTCCAATGGGAATAATTGCTAATGGGTTTTTTTTCATTCATCTTTATTAGGTTCAATACAAACAGAAAGAATTACAAAACTTATGAAGAACAGCATAAATGTTGAACCAACAATTTAGAAACAACTGTAGGTTCTCCCACCTAACCACCCTATACCCTTTCCCCACCTTTAATTGCTAACGTTTAAAACTTTTGGATGCTTGGGAAAAAAATATTAAGATACCTGAAAAAAAACCCCCCCAAAACCCTGTTCTTTAACATAACACAATTAAAAAAAAATACACCTAGTTTGAATTGTAAACCCCACAGTTATTTTTTTTTTTTTTTTTTTGGAAGACCTCATTAATATATATCACTGCACAAACACCAACAGAAAATACTGTTTAGACAATTTAATATAGGGTCTCTACATCATGTTATCCAGGTGCATGTAGCACTTTCCATGTCTACAACTCATAATCATAGACCAGAAAATCAGAATTTTTGTTCTACAATTAAACATCTGTTATCGGGGTGGAATGTTTAGAACTGTTTAATAGTTTTCAGTAAAGGACTGTTAATTGCAAAAGCAAAAAAAGAAAAAGAAAGAGAAAAGGACTTTGAGTTGCAGAAGTAGAAATGCACCTGGATAATACATGAGAACCCCATATTAAATTGTCTAAACAGTGTTTTCTATTGATGTATGTGCAGCCATATTTCAGTGAGGCATATTTTCACAGGAGGTATTTTGTTTTCTTCTGCAGTTAATTTGGTGGTTTTTGGATACCTCATTGATAATTTCTTTGTATACCCAAGCCAATTTTAAAGCTCCACAGCCATTTTTCAATTCAGGAATCATAGTGTTTGCCTGTGAATAACCTGTCTTGTACCCCACATTAGCCAATGCAATAATCACAGCACCTTTTGACTTTTAACCAAAACATTCTTTTCAATCACAACATTATGCCTTCTTTCTTATATCACTTTCAAACACGTCACGTAGAGGTCTATTTTCTATGCAGTGTTTTCACATTTTATTGGGCAATTAATGCAAATTCATTTCAGGTAGCTTTTAACACAGGAAAAATCTGGCAAAATGCTTGATAAAAACAATAACCTGAGTTAATGCAGCTGTAGTTAATTATTCACCAACAGCATCAACTTGCTAACACAGGAGCTGATACTCCTATGGTGATTTTTAAGGGGCCTGATTGAATTGTAACAAAAAGAGCACATGCCACCTGTAGATGCTGGTGACAGAGTACTATGATACTCCCCTCCCCACACCACAGCTTAATGCATATATTTAAAGTATCCCCCTTTCATAAGCCCGTCCCCTTTTTAACCAGCAGTCTGCATGTCTCTCCTCTACTGGACCCCTACACAGCCTTTAGTAAGGCAGAATGATAAAGCTAGAGGAAAGCCTTCAATCTAAATCTGAAGCTCCACTTTAGCAGCACCAAATATCTACTTCAGGTCAATACCTTCTACCCCAACCCCTCGTTCATACCTTTCTATCCCTAGTGGTGTACTGAGGGTAGAAGCAATCCTGCCATTTATGTCCTGTCAGCACCATTCTTCAAAATGGTCTTGCTTGTCTCGTAGTGTTACAACTGATTGCCAGAGGGCAGTACCATTTTGAAGAATGGTGCCTCCCAAAGCAGAGGCAACTAGGAATCACTTTTGCACTAGCTACATCACCTTGCCTAGCAAGTTACAAATGGGGATTACTGATGTCACCCTTAGAATAGATATTTATATCGTAATGTGGAAAAGTAATGGTAGATAAAGATCATACGACCTATTCCACTGGGAAATATTCCCTGCATCCACTACATTTTCAATAAAGAAATATTTCTTTAAAACCTTTTAGTGATATTAATATTATGTGATTTTAAATAAACTGCCCCTTAGCCTTTGGGGAAAGACAACATAGTAGAATGTAGGCCTGTACAAAATAATCGTATTCAATTTGGCCCTGAATAGTGCCCAAAATACATTATTCATATTCAGCCGAATAGTGATTTAAATTCGAATACAAATAATCTGGGGCTCTAGTGTACTAAATCCTACTGAAATAAACACTTGATTTCTGATTTCACTTTGTTTCATTTATTATTTGTTATGTTAAAGCTCAATGCCCATTTTTCATATTCGATATTTGGCTGAATAATATTTTTCATTATTGCAGTGGCGTTCCTAGGGGGGGCGGTGGAGGCGGTCCGCCCCGGGTGCACGCCGCTGGGGGGGTTCCGCACGCGCCTGTCCATCGTTCGTTCCATGCTCCCTCTGCCCCGGAACAGGTTACTTTCTGTTCCGGGGCAGAGGGAGCATGGAACGAACGACGGACAGGCGCACGCGGCACCCCCCCCCCCCTCAGCGGCGTGCACCCGGGTGGGGGGTTCTTTCGCGGGGTGGTGTCCTTTCACTGGGGGGGGGGGCGCATCGGTGATCTGCCCTGGATGTCAGCCCCCCTAGGAACGCCACTGCATTATTCGTATTCAGTCGAATAGTAAAATGTACTATTTGGTACAGCTCTAAATGTGATATCCACCAGCGAGCCTTCTCAGGAGTAGCCCCTGCACTCTGGAACTTAATCCCAGAAATGCTTCATCTAACTCAAATACTACCTCTACTTCAGGAAGTAGGCAAAAGCCTGGCTCTTCTCTCAAGCCTTTAATACATAGGGTGACTGACTATCCACTCATTCTGTACTTGGACTAGCTTGATGAAAACTGAAGTTCTGATAAATGGCCCTATTTAAAATCCTTGAAGCAGCAGTAGTTAAATTGCAAAATGTTGGCCATTGTATGGTGGACCCATGGAACCTCTTAGCAGCTAAGTTGCTTTGCCAAGTTATGAAAACATTTGGATAGAAACTGATAAAAATGTGATAATATTGAACCATATCTAAACATATTGTTTTTTTATGCCGATGATTGAAATTAAGAAGCACGATTTAATTATAGTGCTAGAATAGGCTTTTCCTCCCTTGAAGCTCCAGTCTTTTTTATGAGTTGCTACTAGTTGATTTTTATGTGATTTTGGAGGTTTGATTTGTTAACTGTATTTAGTAAATAGCCCCTCTATTCCTCTTTTTGTTGTTGTTGTTATATTACTGTAACTTAGACCAGTTCCTCATATCTTATTCAACTCAAAATATTATTTGCCTTCAGTTTAGTTATCCATATATACCCATTTATCTCAACTGACTTTGTACTATCCATCTCGTCCCATCTATATATCTCAACTGCATTTGCCTTTCAACTATGTATTAAGAGGTTTTATTGTATTATACAAGCAGCGTTAGCATCATATCGATGTTATTAGAATGTTCTATTGCTTGTCTATTAGGTGTTTCATTGGTATTATGCTGACATTGTATTATGTTATTTGAATGTTCTTCTATGTTGTTTATTATGGTATCATTTGTATTGTACTGATATTTACATATTTTTGTTATATGATTGTTCTAAAGTGCTGCTAAATGTGTATATTTTGGACTCTATATCATATTGGTCCTATTACTAGGTTTCAATTTACCATTTCCAGGTTTACCTCATTGATTGTATTTATGCTTATATTTGGTCATTTTACTTTTGATATGCTGTTAACAAAATTTTAAGTTTTAAGTTAAACTGTATAAACAAAATAAACTTAGATTACTCCTAGTCTTTCCTTTTCACCCTCATTCTATGACCCATTGTACCAGAGCTTCCTTGAAAGAGGGCCACCTCCTGTGAATTAATATTTTGGAGATATTTTCAGAACTTCTTTCTATCATTTCTTCCTTTTTCCTGCCTTTCCTTTGTGTTTACAGCATTAGATCTTTAAGTCTATGCCCATATGCATTATGGCATTGCCTTCAAAGCTTGCACCCTGGTCCATAGGATTATATACGGAGAAGTTCCTGGATACATGTTGAATTTGATGAATTTACCACCCAGAAATAGTATCAGCTCCTCCTGATCCTATTTAAACTTACATTATCCAGAATGCAATGGACTTAAATACAAGTCAACCTATGCATCCAGCTTTTCTTATATAGGTACAAAACTATGGAATGTGTTACCTAAAACCGTTAGATCAATTCATAACCATCTCAACTTTAGGAAGTCACTGAAAACCACACTGTTTAAGAAGGCTTACCCCTCAGACCCAACTTAATTTACTACTTCTTATGATATAGCAAAATTCATGGACCATTACTGTACTTTTTTATTACATCTGTTGCTTTATATTCAAGTTACTTACAGGATTACTAATATATTGTCTATTTGCATTTTAATTTTTCAACATTGTGTAAGCCTTCCTGCATTCAGCGGGAGACTCCCGCTTTGGCAGGTCATCTCCTGCACTCATGCCAAAGCGGGGAAAGTCTCCCACTGAGATGATCCACCGCTGCCACTGCTTCTCTGTGAGCAGCCACTGCAAAAGAAGAAAAAGAAGCGTGGGTCCGCAGCAGCCTTCAGGCATGCACTGTCGGCTCTGCCATCCTCTGCCCCAACTGAGTCAATTTCCCGTTCCGGGGCAGAGGATCAGCAGAGCCAATAGCGCATGCCTGAAGGCTGCTGTGGCCCTGCGCGTCTTTTTCTTCTTTTGTTGTGGCTGCTCACAGAGAAGCAGTGGCAGCATGTAGAAGGGATGCAGCTGAGCTCCCTGGCTGGTCCCAAAAGAGAGCAGCCACTTGGGTGCCTAGGGAGCTAGGGCACGGGGAAACAAAAAATGCTGGAGTGGAGGAGAATAGAAAAAATATATTGTTTGGAAGGGGAGGAGGAAGAAAGAGTGTATCAGTATGTATGTTGCATGGAGGGGGGAGAGAGATCAAAGATGTTGGATGGGGACAGAGGAGACACTTGATGAAAGGAAGAAGAGATAGGAGATGGATGAAAGGAGGGAGACACTGGACAGAAGGGGGAAAGCGAGGGGAGATGTTGGATGGAAAGGAGAGAGTGAGAAAGGGGACATGCTGGATGAAAGGAAGAAGAGATAGGAGATGGATGAAAGGAGGGAGACACTGGACAGAAGGGGGAAAGCGAGGGGAGATGTTGGATGGAAAGGAGAGAGTGAGAAAGGGGACATGCTGGATGGAAGGGAGAAGGGAGAAGCTGGATGGAAAAAAGAAGGGTGGGGACGCTGGATAGAAGAGGGGTACAGAGAGAGAGATGAATGGAAAGATGGGAGAAAGAGGGGACATAGAAAAGGGCAGGGTAGAGACAAGCTGTTGGGGAGAAGGAAGGGGAACAAGGGATGACCCTGGCTGGTCATATGGAGAGAAAAAGAGGAGAAATGCTGGATGAAAGGAGGGAGAGAAAGAGGAAAAATGCTAGAAGTAGGGGACAGAAAGAGGGAAGACGCTGGATTGAAGAATAGGAGAGAAAGAGGGAAGGTGCTGGATGGAAGGATAGGGAGAGAAAGAGGGGGGAGACATTGGAAGGATGGGAAGAGAAAGAGGGGAGATGATGGATGGAAAGGCAGAACTGAATATCTGATGCTAATTTCATGTGACCTGGCTGCTGGAGCTTATGAGGGTCCCAGCCAATATTCAGCCAGGGCCTGCATAAGACAGCTGAATATCGGCTGGGACCTGCAAAACTATTGTGTACCTAGAAAGACCCCCCAATCCTCCTCTTGGCATCCAAAACTGCCCCTCCCTCTTATTCTCTCCCCCCACCAGCTCTTAGGATGCAAAGCCCCTCCCCTCCCCCTCCTGGGCTTACCTGTATCCCTGGTGGTCCAGTGGGGTTGTTGGGAGCAGGAGTGAAGCCCCCGCCCCTTGCTCCTGCCTCTTGCGGCTGCCTGTGTAAAATGGCTGCTGCGACCTCTTGCAGCAGCTTGTGATATTTCGTGTAGTACCGTGAGCTGCCGCAAGAGGTCATGGTAGCCATTTCACATAGGCAATCACAAGGGGAAGGAGCACCAGGGAAAGAGATAGGCCCAGGAGGGGCCTACCTAGACCTTGGCGGGGGGATGGGGGCAGTTTTGGAGGCCGGGAGGGGAGATCAAGGGGTCTTTTTAAGTACAAAATATTTATGTGGGTCCCGGCCAATATTCAGCTGGGGCCCGCATAGCTAGGCAGGTAAAGTTAAATTCACTCACTTAGCCATATAACTCCGAGCTCCTTCCCAACATTGCCTCCAGCACCACTCTGGCCTGCCCACATTTTTGTGGGGATATTCAGCAGCACTGTCTGGTTAAGTGCTGCTGAATATCACAGGTGATGGTGAGCGATTTAAGTGGGCAGGAGAGGCTCCTGCCCACTTTAATTGCTTTGAATATTGACTGGAATAATTTTACACTTGGATGTCTTTTGACTGAGTAACTTAAGGAAACTATCATTATACAGTACCTGTGATTAATATATTCATGCTTTGGATGTCTTATATCTATTTTTAATATACATGTTTTATCAAAGTTTTGTTTTTTATTTTTAATTATGTATAGACCCCTGACACAGGCAATCAGCTGAGTGCTTTAATAAATCTTGCTTCATCCTTTTTGAGGCTTCGCTTTCTTCTTTTGTTCCCATTTGGCCCCACTACACTTCATTTCCTTTCCCCTTTGGCTTATGTAGCGGTTTCCTTCTGGCTAGTTCACGTTACAGGCTAGCGCTCTTCAGCTTCGAGAAAAGATGGCCGAGGGGAGATATGATAGAGGTCTATAAAATAATGAGTGGAGTGAAATGGGTAGACATGAATCGCTTGTGTACTCTTTCCAAAAATACTAGGACTAGGGGCCACCTGATGAAGCTACAAAGTAGTAAATTTAAAACAAATCGGAGAAGTAGTTTCTTCACTCTACATGTAATTAAACTCTGGAATTTATTGCCAGAGAATGTAGTAAAAGCAGTTAGCTTAGCGGGGTTTAAAAAAGGTTTGGATGGTTTCCTAAAGGAAAAGTCCATAAGCCATTATTAAAATGGAGTTGGGGAAAATCCACTGCTTATTTCTAGGATAAGCAGCATAAAATGTATTTTACTGTTTTGGGATCTTGCCAGGTACTTGCGACCTGGATTGGCCACTGTTGGAAACATGATGCTGGGCTTGATGGACCTTCAGTCTGTCCCAATATGGCAATACTTATGTACTTAATGCCAGTAAGAGTATATCCTCTTTGCAATCAGTTTGCATACTATTATTGGCACACACAAAAACACAAACCGGCCAATATTCAGAACTATTTAATTGGCCAAGAATGGCTCCTGGCAGGTTAAATAACACTTAACTGGCTAAGCGCTGATATTCAGCGTGAGATAGACAGCTATCTCCACTGAATATTAGCGCTTACACCCGGATTCTATATAGTGCGCCTAGAGTTATGTGTGGTTCTACATGTAAATCTAGGCATATTCTATAACTATTCACATAGATTCATTGTTTTAACAAGCTGTTAAGCATTGCTAACAGCTCTTAACAAGCAATAACGAGCACTAATTAGCAAAAATGAGAATTTACACACATACATTGCTAAACGCATTCTGTAATGTACTGCGCCTAAATTCTAATGTGCGCAGGGGAAAAGGGGCGTGCTTAGATGCATGGAAATGGGTGTTTGATGGGTGTTCCAAAATCTACGTGCATTGTTATAAAATATGGACTAGTGCATGTAAATCTACACACAGGGTTTTACACCAGCTTTTTGTTGGTATAAATGGATGCACATAGATTTAGTCGCATGAATGTACACCTAAGCGTATAGGCATAATTGCTTAACGTGTGTTAATTTTAGTCTCCAAAAATAGAATCAGGCCCTTAGCGGATAGCAATTAACCGGCTATATCGCACAATATAACTGGCTAACTTTGTACATTCAGTGTTTCGCTGACTAAGTTTAGCGGCCAAATAGCTATCCTATCTTTGACCGCTATAAACTTAACCAGCCAGCGCTGAACATGAACTTGACAGGTTAAGTACAAGCTGGCCGAAAAAAAGCAAAAAAGATATTCAATGACAGTCACCAGAAACAGCCCTGCATTGAATATCTGGGCTCACCACCGATCACGACGGTTAGTTGGCCTGCCTCTCCTGGGCTGAATATCGGCTGGAAAATGTGTTTTTTTCTACTTGTTTTTATTTCTTAATGATACACAATGACAACATTTCCGATGTCATTGGAGTGGAGGAGTGGCCTAGTGGTTAGAGCACTGGTCTTGCAATCCAGAGGTGGCCTGTTCAAAACCCACTGCTGCTCCTTGTAATCTTGGGCAAGTCACTTAACCCTCCATTGCCTCAGGTACAAACTTAGATTGTGAGCCCTCCTGGGACAGAGAAACCTCCAGAGTACCTGAATTTAACTCACCTTGAGCTACTACTGAAAAAGGTGTGAGCAAAATCTAAATAAATAAATTGGAAATCCCAGTCCATCCCTAATAAATTATGGATTATGCTGCATATGTAGTTACAGTTATGATCTGTGACCAACCAATCCCTAACTTTACTCAATCTATAATTTTTATTCGTCACCAGAATCTACTGACTCCAGTGAAGCTATTCTCCTCCTTCATTTGCTGGTAATGTAAAAAAGAAAAAGATGCTTCATTTTATATGTTTTTTACTGTTCAAATATGTTCTGATTTTTAGAAAAAGCATCGAATATTATTTGTCATATTTTTGGCTTTCCCTTTGAAGTCACATACAAAATGATAATATTAAAATCTTGTCTGTTTTTCACAGTTATTTCTCCTACCCAGGCAAAATTGTTAGATATATTATTGGCCATAACCATTAAAATGATTGTAGAATGTTGGAAAGACCGTAAGCTATTAAATATTAATTTTTGATGAAATGTCATACATTATTTTCAGAAGCTGGAAATAGCAATGGCTGGCAAGAAGAAAAACTATCAAACTTGTAATTGCTTGTGGTCATGAGTAGAATGTTATCTATTTCCCTATGCTAACAGCTCTTGGACAATGCTAAATATTGTAGATGGAACCCATTTCATGTGCATACTGCTCAACCTCATTTCATGTCTTGGTTTTGTTTTGATTTGGTCACTTACTGAAAATTTAAAAAGTAACCTGGACTTTAAAATAGTTGCAGAATGGCATACAACTACATATTTGAAGGAGTTAACTGTGGATAGCTGCTAGAAATATACAACCCTGGCCAGCATATTAGATCTGGCCTTTAAATCCAGTCCACAGATCAGGTTTCACCACAGTAGATCCAGCATGTACAGCTCAAATATCCAGCCCACAGACCAAATTTCACCTTTTAATTTAAGGGGTTATTAAAATTGCCCTTTAATACACCACTGAAACAAACATTTTTCTCTTCCAAAAACATGGAGGGGTCAAGGATCACAAGTGTGCCTACTTTCACATGCATGAAAGAAGGTAGGAGACGGGAATGGCAGAATACAAGCTTTAAGCAGAGCATTTTCTGCAGGAGAAACAGCTGCATTCTAGGACATAGTTTTTAAAAACAATTCTGAATTCCGTGGCTGCCAATACAATCACTGCTGCTGTTTCCACAAGTGATTGCTAGCTCCGCCAAGCACCACGTCCATATGGCTGTTGCCAGAAAGAAGTGACCCATGATGGAGACAAAAGGCAGATGAAAAAAGGGGGACTGTTGAGTTAAAATATAGGGGGAAAATGTATAAGAATAGCCATACTGAGTCAGATCAATGGTCCATCTAGCCCAGTGTCCTGTTTCCAACAGTGGCCAATCCAGGTCACAAGCTCCTGGTAGAAACCCAAAATAGTAGTAACATTCCAACTACCAATCCCAGGGAAAGCAGTGGTTTCTCCCATGTCTGTCTCAATAGCAGACTATGAACGTTTCCTCCAGGAACTTGTCCAAACCTTTTTTAAAATCAGATACGCTAAATGCAGTTACCACATCCTCCAGCAACGAGCTCCAGAGCATATCTATTCATTGAGTGAAAAAATATTTCATGCTATTGTTACCAGGTACCTCTCTTGTGCAGCCAGGGATAGAACAATCTCCTCCAGCCACAGGCTTCCGGTACAATGAAGAAATAGATGTTCACCAGTAACTTCAATCTTAAGGACTTTTATTCCATGCAGGTTTCTAGTACACAGTTCCAACAGCAGCATAGCATATACCAGGATTCAATACAGGCTTACAGGCTCCAGTCTGGGCTCTTTATCCAGTGCACAATAAACAGTAATTCAATTCCCCAAGACAAACAGTTCTTTCAGTTCATCATCACAGTTCAGTCACCAAGCAGCATTTTCTACCTTCTATCCTCTTTACCTTCAGGAGAGTTCAATATTTTAGGGACTCCTTCTACCCAAGGGTTTTCCCCTGCATCAGCTTCACAGTGAATTCAATACTTTTGGGACTTCCTCTCACCCAAGGAATTTCAGCCTGCTTCAGGTCTTTAGGGACCTCCCTGCCCAAGGATTTTCAGCCTGCAAATACTTTAGGAACCTCCCTGCCCAAGGGTTTTCAGCCTGCAACTGCTTCTCTCCTTCTGCTTCTTTCTCCTGAACTGAACTCCACTGCTGGGACTCCTTCCCACCTGCCTAATCAATCCCTGGCTTCAGCTACCACCACCAATCATTCTCCACTCCTTAGCTTCTCTACACACCCATACCAGCTGAGTTGAGCATGAGCCTAATGAGGAGCTCCTGCACACAGGTTTCCTAACTCTCTTTCCGCCTAGTGGCAGCCACTCTACCCAACCTGCCAGCTTACACCCATGTCTTCCCTGATTGCAGCTAGGAGTCCAGTCCGGGTTCTTCATCTCCCCCTCTGGCTCCTTGCCTGCAATGCATTCTGGGACTTGTATTTCAGACTGAAACTGCCTTAACCCAACTATCCTGGAGGTGACTTTATCACACTATTTGTTTTAAAAGCATTTCCTTGCAACTTCATTGAGTGTCCCCTAGTCTTTGTACTTTTTGAAAGAGTAAAAAATTGATTCACATCTACCCGTTCTACACCACTCAGGATTTTGTAGACCTCAATCATATCTCCTCCCAGCCATCTCTTTTCCCAGCTGAAGAGCCATCCCCTTTATCATTTTGATCAATCTTCTTTGAATCTTTTCTAGTTCTGCTATATCATTTTCTAGATATAATAACCAGAATTGAACGCAATAATCAAGGTGAGGTCGCACTATGGAGCAATACAAAGGTATTATAATATTCTTATTTACCATCCCTTTCCTAATAATTCCTAGCATCCTATTAGCTTGTTTGGTCACCACCACACACCGGGCAGAAGATTGCAACATATTGTCTACAATGACACCTAGGTCTTTTTTGTGGGTGCTGACTCCAAAGGTGGGCCCCTAGCATCAGGTAATTATGATTCGGATTATTCTTCCAATGTGCATCAGTTGTGAGGCAATGGAAGCTAAAGTGTGTAAATTCTGCAAACACAGCAGAAGGAGGTATTCTGGCAGGGAAAGAGAAAGCATATAAGAACAGGATGTAACAAAAGTTTGGTGAGGAGACTGCAAACGATACAGAATACAGCAATTCGAATGATTTTCGGACTGTCCAAATTTGAAAGGATCACTTCCAGCTATTTATCATTACACTGGTTGCCTATTGAGGCTAGAATCTATTTCAAATTGGCTTGCTTTCTCTTTAAACTTCTATGTGGCTTGGCACCAGACTATTTATATCCACACTTTACATTCATTTATGCTTTGAGAACAATACGAACTGGTACTGCAGGTTATTTCTTTCCATCATCAAAAGGTGTAAAGAAACTACATCATTTTGAACTAGGGTTCGCATTTCAAGCGGCAAAATTATGGTCTATGATTTCACCTATATTTAAATCTTTTCAGTCCTATATTCTTTTTAGAAAAAATTTGAAAACTTTCTTGTCTCAGAAATATGTATCCCATGCTAATTATTGATCCCACTTTTATTAATATTACTATTTTTTTAAATGTCCCTCTTCCCAGTTAAAGGAAACTGGCTTCTTATAAAATTGTAACCCGCTTAGAACTGCGAGGTAATAGCAGGATAGAAAACCAATTTACCATTACCATTACGATACTGGGTTAGACCAATGGTCCATCTAGCCCAGTATCCTGCTTCCAGCAGTCGCCAATCCAGGTCACAAGTACCTGGCAGAAACCCCATTAGTAGTACCATACCAGGCTACCAATCCCAGGGCAAGCAGTGGCTTCCCCCATTTCCATCGTAATAACAATGGAATTTTCCTTCAGGAATTTATCTAAACCATTTTTAAACCCAGATGCACTAACCGCCATTACCACATCCTCCAGCAACAAGTTTCAGAGCTTAACTAGTTTTTGAGTGAAAAAATATTTCCTCCTATTTGTTTTAAAAGTATTTCCATACAATTTCATTGAGTATCTCCTGGTCTTTGTGCTTCTTGAATAATGAAAAATCTATTCACCTTCACACGCTCCACACCACTCAGGATTTTGTAGACCTCAAACATATCCCCACTCAGCCATCTCTTTTCCAAGCTGAAGAGCCCTAACCTCTTTAGCCTTTCCTCATATGGGAGCAGTTCCATTCCCTCTATCATTTTGGTCTCTCTTCTTTTAACCTTTTCTAATTCCACTATATCTGTGTTGAGACATGGTGACCAGAATCGAACACAATACTCAAGGTGTGGTCACACCATGGAGCGATACAGAGGCATTATACTATTTTTGGCCTTATTTTGTATCCCTCTCATCCTGTTTGCTTTTTTAGCTGCCACTGCACACTGGGCAGAAGATTTCAGTGTATTGTCTACAATGACACCTAGGTCTTTTTCTTGAGTACCGACTCCTACAGAGGTCCCTAACATCAGGATGATCTATATTATTCTTCCCAATGTACATCACTTTGTCCACATTAAATTTCATCTGCCATTTGGATGCCCTGTCTTCCTGTTTCCTAAGGTCTTCCTGCAATTTTTCACAATCCGCATGCTTTTTGACAGCTCTGAATAGTTTCTTGTCATCTGCAAATGTAATCACCTCACTCATCATTCTGATTTCAAGATCATTTATAAATACGTTAAATAGCACCGGTCTCAGTATAGATCCCTGTGGCACTCCACTATTCACCCTCCTCCATTGAGAAAAATAGCCATTTAACCCTACCCTCTGTTTCCTGTACAATAACCAATCCTTAATCGACAGGACATTGCCTCCTATCCCATGACTCCTTATTTTTCTCAGGAGTGCCTCATGAGGTACTTTGTCAAAAGCTTTCTGAAAATCTAGATACACCAAGGGCTAGGTTTATGTGCCGAGGGGCATAATCGATTGGGGTGCCCAAGTTTTCATGAGGGTGTCCTCGCAGGACGGCCCTGTAAAGGGGCGGGGCAACCCGTATTATCGAAACAAGATGGTCGTCCATCTTTTGTTTTGATAATACAGTTGTGGACGCACAAATCATGAAATTTAGGTCGCCCTTAGAGATGGTCGTCCCCGGTTTTCGGTGATAACGGAAACCGAGGACACCCATCTCAAAAACAACCAAATGCAAGCCATTTGGTCATGGGAGGAGCCAGAATTCATAGTGCACTGGTCCCCCTCACATGCCAGGACACCAACCGGGCACACTAGGGGGCACTGCACTGGAATTCAGAAAAAGGTCCCAGGTGCATAGCTCCCTTACCTTGGGTGCTGAGCCCCCCCCCCCCAAAACCCACTCCCCACAACTGTACACCAATACCATAGCCTTTAGGGATGAAGGGGAGCACCTACATGTGGGTACAGTGGGTTTGTGGTGGGTTTTGGAGGGCTCACATTTACCACCACAAGTGTAACAGGTAGGGGAGGGGGATGGGCCTGGGTCCGCCTGCCTGAAGTACACTGCACCCACTACAACTGCTCCAGGTACCTGCATACTGCTGCGATGGACCTGAGTATGGCATTTGAGGCTGGCATAGAGGCTGGCAAAAAAATATTTTTAAAGATTTTTTTTGAGGGTGGGAGGGGGTTAGTGACCACTGGGGGAGTAAGGAGAGGTGATCCCCGATTTCCTCCGGTGGTCATCTGGTTAGTTCGGGCACCTTTTTGATGCTTGGTTGTGAAAAACAAATGGACCAAGTAAAGTCACCCAAGTGTTCGCCAGGGACACCCTTCTTTTTTCCATTATCAGCTGAGGACGCCCATCTCCTAAGCACGCTCCAGTCCCGCCTTAGCTACACTGCCAACACGCCCCCATGAACTTTGGTCATCCTATGACGGAAAGCAGTTGAGGGAGCCCAAAATCAGCTTTCGATTATGTCGATTTGGGCGACCTTGTGAGAAGGACGCCCATCTCCCAATTTGTGTCAGAAGATGGGCGCCCTTCTCTTTCGAAAATTCACCTGTAAGTGGCACTATGGGAATGTTAGCATTTTTAATGCATGTAAATGGTTTACATGCGTTAAACGCTAATGTGCCTATAGAAATGTATAGGCGCATTAGCATTTAATGCGCCTTAAATTTTACAGGTGCGTTAAAAACGCTAACGCACCTTTGTAAACATACCTCTAAATCAATTGATTCACTTTATTGACATGTTAATTCATGCCTTCTGGTTCAAAATGGCCGCCGACTAGTACGGACGTGCAACAGAGCTCCCGCAAAATTACCTTTGTTTTCGAGATCCCATACAATGCCCAAGAGAAGGGGAAAAGCCGCTGCCGCTGCCTCTCAGCGACTTGCCACCCCAACTGAAAGTGGACTGCTGGATTCCTTTGTGCAGCGGGTACAGGACTCTAGTACGCTGGTGAACGGCTCACTGTTGTTCCCTGCGGCAGTTGAAGGAACACAGGGCAACCTAGAGCTGGAAGTCTCTTTGAGCCCCGACGACCGAGCACCTCCCCCTCCTCCAGTGCCGCATGGACTCAGTTCTTCAGCAACGGTGTCTCCGACTCTAAACCCGGAAAGGGTGATGGAAGGAGGAAGACATGGGGCGGGAGAAGATCAAGAGAAAACAGGGATGACCTTGCTGGCTGAAATTTCGATGGAGGAGCAATGTGCCTCAAATTTGGCAGGTATTTCCTTACAACAAATGGAGGTAGGGACCTTCTCATTTGCAGCTTTACAAATTAATTCTCCCGAAGTAACATTAGACTGTCTTTGGGCACTTGTAGTTGATTTGGGCAAAGCACTAATTCCCCAGATACAGAAAGTTAAACAAGATGTCGTCTGTGTGGAAGAAAAAGTAAAGCAATTGAATGTACAAGTTGAAAAACAAGTTAAAGATATTCAACATTTACAAGTTGTTCAGAATACTATGCTTAAAGACCTAACTAACTTAAGAAGTAAGACTGAGACATTGGAAAATTTCTCTAGAAGTAATAATTTGAGATTTATAAATTTTCCTTATTTAACTACTATGGCACCGAGAGAGATGTTAAAATTATACTTCAAGGAAATACTCCAAATAAAGGAGGAGAATATACCTCCATTTGCGCAAGTTTTCTATATTCCACCCAGAAAACAACAAGTACAAGAAAATCAATCTCTTGATGTAACAGCATTACTAGAAATTTCAGATACAGAACAAGTAGTACCGGCCACATTGGTGGCTACTGTAGCCTTGTCACTGGATAAAGTTTGGACATTAAAATTGTTTTATAAAAATCGAGAAAAACTTTTCAAGGTATTAAACTTGAAAGGTATTAATCCGCAAACAAATCTTTTCCGGAGATGGGAAGGTGGTAGAACGAGAGGACATGAAATGAGATTGAAGGGGGGCAGACTCAAAAAAGATGTCAGGAAATATTTTTTCACGGAGAGGGTGGTGGATGCTTGGAATGCCCTCCCGCGGGAGGTGGTGGAGATGAAAATGGTAACGGAATTCAAACATGCGTGGGATATGCATAAAGGAATCCTGTGCAGTAGGAATGGATCCTCAGAAGCTTAGCCGAAATTGGGTGGCGGAGCCAGTGTGGGAAGAGAGGTTGGTGGTTGGGAGGCGAGGATAGTGGAGGGCAGACTTATACGGTCTGTGCCAGAGCCAGTGATGGGAGGCGGGACTAGTGGTTGGGAGGCGGGAAATACTGCTGGGCAGACTTGTACGGTCTGTGCCCTGAAAAAGGCAGGTACAAATCATGGTAAGCTATACACATATGAGTTTATCTTGTTGGGCAGACTGCATGGACCATGCAGGTCTTTTTCTGCCGTCATCTACTATGTTACTATGTATGACTAAAAATGAGTGTATATCCTGATGTGTCGAGGGAAACACAAGTGCGCCGTAAAAGAAACAAGAAACGATTCAACTGGGAGCATCCTTTTTTCTTAAATTTCTGTGCAAATGTTTAGTTAACTACCAATCTGAAAAATTTGTATTTTATGACCCTTCCCAACTTGAGTCATTTATTACAACAAGAAGGGCAGTTGGAATAATATCTTCCAACTAGTAATGATGCTTGATATTGAAATATAGTGTCCAATGCACGTCCGTCTAATCTTTTTTTTAAATATATTTTTGCTTATCTAATCTTCAACAATATTGAAATTTTTGAACTCCCTTACGTGGACTTTTATTGGTTTGAGAAATGTTTAATATAGTTGGTAAAAATTTACCTTTGATATTTGTAATCTTTGTCAACCAATTTTCTTAAACAAGTATATACTTGTGATGTAATTGAAAATTAATAAAAAAAAATGTATGCCTTCAAAGAAATGAAGCTAATTGGTGAGTCAAGACCTCCCTTATCTGAATCCATGCTGACTCTGTCCCATTAAACCATGTTTGTCTATGTGTTCTGTAATTTTATTCTTTATAATAGTTTTCAATATTTTGCCCAGCACTGAAGTCAGGCTTATGGGTCTGTAATTGCCTGGATCACCCCTGGAACCCTTTTTAAAAATCAGCGTCACATCGGCCACCTTCCAGTCTTCAGGTACTACAGACTATTTTAATGACAGGTTACAGATCACTAGCAGCAGATCAGCAATTTCATGTTTAAGTTCTTTCAATATCCTGTGGGGTATACCATTTGGTCCAGGTGATTTATCACTCTTTAACTTGTCAATTTGGCTCAGTACATCTTCCAAATTCACCAAGATTTCTTTCAGTTCCTCCATATTGTCACCCCTGAAAACCATTGCCATTATAGGTAGATCTCTTATATCTTCTTCTGTAAAGAACGAAGCTAAGAATTCATTCAATGTCTCTGCTATGGCCTTGTCCTCCCTGAATGCTTTTTTTTTGTTTCTTCCTGATCTAACGGACCCACAGATTCCCTCGCAGGCTTCCTAATTTTTTTTTTTTACTTTATATTTATTAAATTTCACATATACATGCAAGAATAAACCTTGAAGAAAAATAAGCTGACATTATGCTATGAAAAAGCTGACAACGAAAATAGATATAAAGATAGGGGGAAAACCCATACATGTCACTTATTACTCCAGAGGTGGGGGGGGGGGGGGGGGGGGAGGAAGGAGATCAAACAAATCGAGAAAAAAAGAAACAAATAATCTAATCACAAGAATTCACTCCTACAGAGCAGATTTATAAACATATTACAAGAGAATGCGACCAATATTTCAGGACTGTTTCTCAGACTCCGGCAATCCAGCCTGTCCTTGTGCCACAGTTTTATTACTACGAAACAATACAAGTTGAGAGGGTTCAAAGAAAATATAGGTCTCCTTATTATGTCTTATAACACATTCACAAGGAAATTTTAACAAAAATGTAGTACAAATAGCTAACACTCATGGCCTCATCAAAAGAAACTGCTTGCGTCATTTTTGAGTAACTTTAGCCATATCAGGAAAAATTCTAACTTTAAAATTACAGAAGGTAGTTTTCCTATGCCTGAAATACAAACGCATAACCCAATCCTGATCATAGACCAATTTCATAGTAACCACCAAAGTTGATGGAACGACTAGCAGTCAAATTCAAACTATTTTGAGAAAAAAGATAAAGCTGATCAATTCCACCTATATTCTCTTTCTTCTTAGCTGAAGGCAAATAAAACACTCTAGAAACAGGTGACATGCAAGACTTCTGTAGCACATTGCTTAAACATATCTAATGGTGAAATTCCAGGTATACATGGAAATTTTATCAGATGAAGATTTTGTCTACGCAGTTGATTCTCTAAATTTTCAATTTTTACTTCTAGATTGGTATGTCCCTTAACCAACCCAGATACACAAGAATCCAAGCATCGCACAGTGGTAGACAAAATTTCTGAGGAATTTCGAACCAGAGTTAATTGAGCTTCAACCTGAGATTCAAGATTTTTAATGTATTTTTAATTGTTGTGTATACTGTGTATTTTCTTGTAGATAGACCCCCCTGATGCAGACATTTCCCGAAACACGGGCCATGTCGAATCCTTCAATAAATTTTGCTTCCTCTCATGATTGCCTCTATGTTTAGGAAATATGCTGAAAAGAAAAAAGTATCCAACTAGAGTTTAACAAATGTGAAATGGGGTCTGCAAAAGTTAGAAGAATGGTCTTGCGTTTCGCAATTAAAATTTAATGCAAAGAAGTGCAAAACGATGCATTTGGGGAGTAGAAACCCAAAGGAGCTGTATGTCCTAGGAGGTGAGAGCTGATATGCACAGACGGGGAAAGGGACCTTGGAGTGATGGTGCCCGAGAACCTTAAATTGAAAAAACAGGTGACAAAGCAGTGGCCGTACCCAGAAGGATGCTAGGCTGCATCAAGAGAGGAGTAACCAGCAGAAGAAAGAAGGTGTTGATGTCCCTGTACAAGTCGTTGGTGAGGCCCCACCTGGAGTATTGTGTTCAGTTTTGAAGGCCGTATCTTGCTAAAGATGTAAAAAGACTAGAAGTGGTCCAGAAGAAGGTGATAAAGATTATATGGGGTTTGCACCACAAGACATATGAGAAGAGACTGGAAGACCTGAATATGTATAGCCTAGAGGAAAGAAGGGGCAGAGGAGATACGATACAGACGTTTAAATACTTGAAACGTATTAATATAGGAACAAATCTGTTCCCGAGAAGGGGGAATGATAAAACTAGAGGACATGAGCTGAGTTTGCAGAGTAGTAGACTTAGGAGTAATGTCAGGAAATTCTTTTTCACGGAGAGGGTGGTCAATGCCTGGAATGCCCTCCCGAGGGAGATGGTAGAGACAAAAGGCATGGGATGAACACAGAGGAACTCTCTAGAAAATAGATGGTATAAAATAATAATAAAAAGTTTAGGATAGGCTGGAAAGGGCTTCAATGGCAACTTCACTAGTTGGAACTGAGGACAGTGCTGGGCAGACTTTTACAGTCTGGGTCCCGCAAATGACAAGATATATTCAGATAGGCTAGAGTAGGCTTTGACGGCAACTCCAGTAGGTGGAACATAAGGATAGAGCCGGGCAGACTTCTACGGTCTATGTCCCAGAAACGTCAAAGAAAGACCATGATCATGTTCATTGTTGATTTAATCATGAATTGATGAGTGTGACTATTAGGCAGACTGGATGGACTGTTCTGGTCTTTATCTGCCGTCACTTACTATGTTACTATGTAAATGATCTACCTTTTATTCCAAAGCCAAGATCTTACCCACCTGTGTCCCCATCTGTGATATTATAGTTTCTCCGAGGACAAGCAGGCTGCTTGTTCTCACTGATGGGTGACATCCACGGCAGCCCCTCCAATCGGAAACTTCACTAGCAAAGACCTTTGCTAGCCCTCGCGTGCCCGCGCGCACCGCGCATGCGCGGCCGTCTTCCCGCCCGAAACCGGCTCGAGCCGGCCAGTCTTCTTTTGGTACGGTCGTGTTTTCGCCGTGTCGAGCCCCGGAAAGTCGACCTCGCGCGTCCAATTTGTTTTGAACGTGTTTTTTTCCTTCGGGAAAGCTTTGTCCTAGTCGGGAAGTGCTCCGGAAACCCCCCGCCGGGTTTCGTGTAAATCCTCCCCGTACTTCCAGCTTTTTTGCCCCGGTAAGTTTTCTTTCGTCGTCGGGGTAGGCCTCTTTTCGGCCTCGGTCGAGATTTTTTCTCCCTCTAAATTTGGTGCTTCAAATTTCGCCATTTCGGCTTTTGATTTCGCCGGCGTGATTTTTCCGCCCATGACATCGAAGCCTTCCAGCGGCTTCAAGAAGTGCACCCAGTGCGCCCGGGTTATCTCGCTCACTGATCGACACTCGTCGTGTCTTCAGTGTCTGGGGGCCGAGCACCGCCCTCAGAACTGCAGTCTGTGTTCCCTGCTTCAAAGGCGGACTCAGGTAGCGAGACTAGCCCAGTGGAACGTGTTGTTCTCGGGCTCTTCGTCGGCATCGGCACCGGGATCTTCGAGTGCATCGACGTCGTCAGCGTCCAGACCATCTTCCTCGGCCGCCCCTGCATCGAGGCATCGGGCCTCTGCATCGGCGCCGAGACATCGGATAGCTGCATCGACGTCGGTGGTACCAGGACCTCGTCTGCTGATGTCGTCGGACGGTGGTGCATCGGGTGGAGTGCAGGTGAGGGCTGTCCATTCCCCTGCTGGTGGCGGTGAGCCCTCGGGTGGGTCTCCGCCTACCCTGAGGGCTCCTGCGGTACAGCCCCCCCGAGATCGACCTTCTTCAGTCTCGGCCCCGAGGAAGCGACGGATGGATTCGACGTCCTCCTCGTCGGTGCCGGGGAGCTCCGGTGACATGCTTCGGAAGAAATCGAAGAAGCATCGACACCGGTCTCCTCCCCGTGTCGGCACCGAGAGCTCTGGGTCGCCGAGGGATTCGGCACCCAGCAGGCATCGGCACCGAGAGGACCGCTCACCCTCTGTTCAGGAGGTGTCGATGCGCTCCGCTCTGGACAGCCCGGAACAGCCTCCACGCCCGGAACAGGTACTGACGTCGACGCCTGCATCGACCTCTCAGCCTTTCTCTGCAGCCGCTCTAAACGAGAGCCTCCGGGCCGTTCTCCCAGAGATTCTGGGAGAGCTGTTGCGCCCTACCCCTCCGGTACCGGCGGTGCTTGCGCCACCGGTACCGTCGAGCGTGGCGCCGGCTGGCCCATCGCCCAGGTTGAGGTCCCCGACGTCGGTACCGCGTGCGGTACCGACCGCGGCCACCTCCCAGGAAGGCTCCCCGACTACGTCGGCGGAGGGAGCTTCGCCGATGCGGGCGAGGGAGTCTACCTCTCGACGCCCCCATCGTGGACGGGGTTCCACGGAGTCGAGCAGGGCGAGGTTGCAGACACAGGTCCGTGAACTTGTGTCTGACACCGAGGGTGAGGCCTCGTGGGAGGAAGAGGAAGATCCCAGATATTTCTCTGACGAGGAGTCTGAGGGTCTTCCGTCTGATCCCACTCCCTCTCCTGAGAGACAGCTTTCTCCTCCCGAGAGTCTGTCTTTTGCCTCCTTTGTCCGGGAGATGTCTACGGCCATCCCCTTCCCGGTGGTTGTGGAGGACGAGCCCAGGGCTGAAATGTTTGAGCTCCTGGACTATCCTTCTCCACCTAAGGAAGCGTCCACTGTTCCCTTGCACCATGTCCTGAAGAAGACATTGCTTGCGAACTGGACCAAGCCATTAACTAATCCCCACATTCCCAAGAAGATCGAGTCCCAGTACCGGATCCATGGGGACCCAGAGCTGATGCGCACTCAGTTGCCTCATGACTCTGGAGTTGTGGATTTGGCCCTAAAGAAGGCTAAGAGTTCTAGGGAACATGCTTCGGCGCCCCCGGGCAAGGACGCTAGAACCTTAGACTCCTTTGGGAGGAAGGCCTACCATTCCTCTATGCTCGTGTCCAAGATCCAGTCTTACCAGCTCTACACGAGCATACACATGCGGAATAATGTGCGGCAGTTGGCGGGCTTGGTTGATGCTCTTCCCCCTGAGCAAGCCAAGCCTTTTCAGGAGGTGGTCAGGCAGCTGAAGGCGTGCAGAAAATTCCTGGCCAGAGGAGTTTATGACACTTTTGATGTTGCGTCCAGGGCCGCTGCTCAAGGTGTGGTGATGCGCAGGCTCTCATGGCTGCGTGCCGCCGACCTGGAGAATAGAATCCAGCAGCGGATTGCGGACTCGCCTTGCCGTGCGGATAACATTTTTGGCGAAAAAGTCGAGCAGGTGGTAGAGTCTCTCCACCAGCGGGACACCGCATTCGACAAGTTCGCCCGCCGGCAGCCTTCAGCTTCTACCTCTACAGGTAGACGATTTTTCGGGGGAAGGAAGACTGTTCCCTATACTTCTGGCAAGCGTAGGTACAATCCTCCTTCCCGACAGCCTGCGGCCCAGGCTAAGCCCCAGCGCGCTCGCTCTCGTCAGCAGCGTGCGAATCAGCAAGGCCCCGCGGCTCCCCAGCAAAAGCAAGGGGCGAGCTTTTGACTGGCTCCAGCAGAGCATAGCCGACATCCAAGTGTCAGTGCCGGGCGACCTGCCTGTCGGAGGGAGGTTGAAAGCTTTTCACCAAAGGTGGCCTCTCATAACCTCCGATCAGTGGGTTCTCCAAATAGTCCGGCAAGGATACACCCTCAATTTGGCCTCACAACCTCCAAATTGTCCACCGGGAGCTCAGTCCTACAGCTTCCAGCACAAGCAGGTACTTGCAGAGGAACTCTCCGCCCTTCTCAGCGCCAATGCGGTCGAGCCCGTGCCATCCGGGCAAGAAGGGCTGGGGTTCTATTCCAGGTACTTCCTTGTGGAAAAGAAAACAGGGGGGATGCGTCCCATCCTAGACCTAAGGGCCCTGAACAAATATCTCGTAAAAGAAAAGTTCAGGATGCTTTCCCTGGGCACCCTTCTCCCCATGATTCAGCAAAACGATTGGCTATGCTCTCTGGACTTGAAGGATGCCTACACACACATCCCGATACTGCCAGCTCACAGACAGTATCTGCGATTTCAGCTGGGCGCACGCCACTTCCAGTACTGTGTGCTACCCTTTGGGCTCGCCTCTGCGCCCAGGGTGTTCACAAAGTGCCTAGCTGTGGTAGCAGCGGCGCTTCGCAGGCTGGGGGTGCACGTGTTCCCATATCTCGACGATTGGCTGGTGAAGAACACATCCGAGGCAGGAGCCCTGCAGTCCATGCAGATGACTATTCGCCTCCTGGAGCTACTGGGGTTTGTGATAAATTACCCAAAGTCCCATCTTCTCCCAGTGCAGAAACTCGAATTCATCGGAGCCCTGCTGGATTCTCGGACGGCTCGCGCCTATCTCCCAGAGGCGAGGGCCAACAACTTGTTGTCCCTCGTCTCGCGGGTGCGAGCGTCCCAGCAGATCACAGCTCGGCAGATGTTGAGATTGCTGGGCCACATGGCTTCCACAGTTCATGTGACTCCCATGGCCCGCCTTCACATGAGATCTGCTCAATGGACCCTAGCCTCCCAGTGGTATCAGGCCGCCGGGGGTCTAGAGGACGTGATCTACCTGTCCACGAGTTTTCTCGAATCCCTGTATTGGTGGACGATTTGCTCCAATTTGACTCTGGGACGTCCCTTCCAAATTCCTCAGCCTCAAAAAGTGCTGACCACGGATGCGTCTCTCCTGGGATGGGGAGCTCATGTCGATGGGCTTCACACCCAAGGAAGGTGGTCCCTCCAAGAAAGCGATCTACAGATCAATCTTCTGGAGTTGCGAGCGATCTGGAACGCTCTGAAGGCTTTCAGAGATCGGCTGTCCCACCAAATTATCCAAATTCAGACAGACAATCAGGTTGCCATGTACTATGTCAACAAGCAGGGGGGCACCGGATCTCGCCCCCTGTGTCAGGAAGCCGTCAGCATGTGGCTCTGGGCTCGCCGTCAAGGCATGGTGCTCCAAGCCACATATCTGGCAGGCGTAAACAACAGTCTGGCCGACAGGTTGAGCAGGATTATGCAACCTCACGAGTGGTCGCTCAATTCCCGTGTGGTGCGACAGATCTTCCAGGCGTGGGGCACCCCCCTGGTGGATCTCTTCGCATCTCAAGTGAACCACAAGGTCCCTCAGTTCTGTTCCAGGCTTCAGGCCCACGGCAGACTGGCGTCGGATGCCTTCCTCCTGGATTGGGGGGAAGGTCTGCTGTATGCTTATCCTCCCATTCCTCTGGTGGGGAAGACTTTGTTGAAACTCAAGCAAGACCGAGGCACCATGATTCTGATTGCTCCCTTTTGGCCGCGTCAGATCTGGTTCCCTCTTCTTCTGGAGTTATCCTCCGAAGAACCGTGGAGATTGGAGTGTTTTCCGACCCTCATCACGCAGGACGAAGGGGCTCTTCTGCATCCCAACCTCCAGTCCCTGGCTCTCACGGCCTGGATGTTGAGGGCGTAGACTTTGCCTCTTTGGGTCTGCCAGAGGGTGTCTCCCGCATCTTGCTTGCGTCCAGGAAAGACTCCACTAAGAGAAGTTACTTCTTTCATTGGAGGAGGTTTGCCGTCTGGTGTGACAGCAAGGCCCTAGATCCTCGCTCTTGTCCTACACAGACCCTGCTTGAATACCTTCTCCACTTGTCTGAGTCTGGTCTGAAGACCAACTCCGTAAGGGTTCACCTTAGTGCAATCAGTGCATACCATTACCAAGTGGAAGGTAAGCCGATCTCAGGACAGCCTTTAGTTGTTCGCTTCATGAGAGGTTTGCTTTTGTCAAAGCCCCCTGTCAAGCCTCCTACAGTGTCATGGGATCTCAATGTCGTTCTCACCCAGCTGATGAAACCTCCTTTCGAGCCACTGAATTCCTGCCATCCGAAGTACTTGACCTGGAAGGTCATTTTCTTGGTGGCAGTTACCTCGGCTCGTAGAGTCAGTGAGCTTCAGGCCCTGGTAGCCCAGGCCCCTTACACCAAATTTCATCACAACAGAGTAGTCCTCCGCACTCACCCTAAGTTTCTGCCAAAGGTTGTGTCGGAGTTCCATCTGAACCAGTCAATTGTCTTGCCAACATTCTTTCCCCGTCCTCATTCCTGCCCTGCTGAACGTCAGCTGCACACATTGGACTGCAAGAGAGCATTGGCCTTCTATCTGGAGCGGACACAGCCCCACAGACAGTCCGCCCAATTGTTTGTTTCTTTTGATCCCAACAGGAGGGGAGTGGCTGTAGGGAAACGCACCATATCCAATTGGCTAGCAGATTGCATTTCCTTCACTTACGCCCAGGCTGGGCTGGCTCTTGAGGGTCATGTCACGGCTCATAATGTTAGAGCCATGGCAGCGTCGGTAGCCCACTTGAAGTCAGCCACCATGGAGGAAATTTGCAAAGCTGCGACGTGGTCATCTGTCCACACATTCACATCTCATTACTGCCTGCAGCAGGATACCCGACGTGACAGTCGGTTCGGGCAGTCAGTTCTTCAGAACCTGTTTGGGCTTTAGGATCCAACTCCACCCCCCGAGGGCCCTGTTTGTTCTGTTCCAGGCTACACTCTCAGTTAGTTGGTAAATTTTTTAGGTCAATCTCAGTTATGTCCTCGCCGTTGCGAGGCCCAATTGACCAATGTTGTTGTTTTGAGTGAGCCTGGGGGCTAGGGATACCCCATCAGTGAGAACAAGCAGCCTGCTTGTCCTCGGAGAAAGCGAATGCTACATACCTGTAGAAGGTATTCTCCGAGGACAGCAGGCTGATTGTTCTCACAAACCCGCCCGCCTCCCCTTTGGAGTTGTGTCTTCCCTTGAAGTGTATTGTCTTGCTACATACTGGACTGGCCGGCTCGAGCCGGTTTCGGGCGGGAAGACGGCCGCGCATGCGCGGTGCGCGTGGGCGCGCGAGGGCTAGCAAAGGTCTTTGCTAGTGAAGTTTCCGATTGGAGGGGCTGCCGTGGACGTCACCCATCAGTGAGAACAATCAGCCTGCTGTCCTCGGAGAATACCTTCTACAGGTATGTAGCATTCGCTTTGGCCAAGGGAAACAATCATCTTCCATTGTTCAAAGGAAACATGTGGCTCTGCTCGAGGAGGAATAGCAGGAACCAAAGAATAGCCAGCTTCCACTGGACCACTCGTGATGTTATCTGGACTCCCTGTTCGGCTGGGGCCATCCAACACCACAAGGCCTGGCACCTCAGTTGATCTGGGAGCAGTAGAGCCTCTGCCAACAGCATCAACAACAGAAGCTCCACTCAGTTCCAGCGCTCTCTCTTGCCTCAAAGCAGGACTGTCCGGTGGTTCTCTTTCCTCGGGGGATAGCAAAATGCTACTTCCCAGTAGCAGTGAAGGTGTCTGTTCACCTTCATCTGCACGCAGTGGGAATGCCCCGGATGATGAAATGTTCACGGCAAAAGCTTCTATCTTTTTTTGAATAAGGGTAGAAGTAACACTGCTTTCCCCAGAAAGGGAAACAGGTTTCCTCGGCCTTCACTTAGGCATTGTAAAGATCAGGAAAGAGCTCTATGCATGTCTGCTCTCCAGGATGCCATCTTGACTCCCCCCAGGGCGGTAGGCTTCCTGATTTTGATATACTTGAAAGAAGTGTTACTATGAGTTTTTGTCTCCGCAGCAAGTTTTTTAAAATATTCTTTTAGCCTTCTTTATCAATGCTTTGCATCTGGTTTGACAGTGCTTATGTTGCTACTTTTTTTCTTCATTCAGATCCTTTTTCCATTTTCTGAAGGATGTTCTTTTGGCTTTAATAGTCTCTTTCACCTCACCTTTTGACCACATTGGTTGTTGTTTGCTCTTTTTCCAACTTTGTTAATACGTGGACTACATCTAGTCTGGGCTTCCACTATGGTATTTTTAAACAATGTTCTTGCCTGATTTAAAGTCCTAACTTTTGCGGATGACCCTTTCAGCTTCTTTTTAACCATTTCCCTCATTTTGTCATAGTCGTCCTTTCGAAAATTGAAAGCTGCTACAGTAGATGTGACTTCACTCCAGATACCATCTCAAATTCGATCATTTTATGATCACTGTTTCCTAGCGAATCCAACATCGTTACCTCTCGTACTATGCCCCGCATTCCACTAAGGATTAGATCCAAAATAGCTCCTCCTCTCACTGGTTCCTGGACCAGTTGCTCCAAGAGGCACTCATTTATTACACCTAGAAATCTCACATCCCTAGCATTCTCTGATATAACATTTATCCAGTCAATATTAGGACAATTGAAATCACCCATTATTATAATGTTGCCCAATTTCCAGGTTTCCTAATTTCTGTACACATTTCTTCATCTGTCTGTTCATTCTGTCCTGGTGAATAGTACTACAGCCCTACCAGTATACTCTTTCCCTTCACACATGGAATTTCTATCCATAAGGATTCCACACTGCTATCTGTTTCATGTAGAATGTTTATTTTGTTTGACTCAATTCCCTCTTTAACATATAACACAACCCCACCCTCGAATTTGATCCACTCTGTCATTGCACTATAATTTGTACCCTGCTAACACAGTGTCCCATTAATTGTCCTCCTTCCAATGGAGGGGCATAATCGAACGGGGCGCCCAAGTTTTCCTGAGGGCGTCCCCGCAGGATGGCCCGGTGAAGGGGCGGGGGAAACCGCTATTATCGAAACAAGATGGGCACCCATCTTTCATTTCAATAATACAGTCAGGGATGCCCAAATCTCAACATTTAGGTCGACCTTAGAGATGGTCAACCTTAGAGATGGTCGTCCCCGGTTTTCGGCCATAATGGAAACCAAGGACGCCCATCTCAAAAACGACCAAATGCAAGCCATTTGGTTGTGGGAGGAGCCAGCATTCATAGTGCACTGGTCCCCCTCACATGCCAGGACATCAACCGGGCACCCTAGGGGGCACTGCAGTGGACTTCAGAAATTGCTCCCAGGTGCAAAGCTCCCTTACCTTGGGTGCTGAGCACCCCAACCCCCTCCCCCAAAATCCACTCCCCACAACTGTATACCACTACCATAGCCCTAAGAGGTGAAGGGGGGCACCTAGATGTGGGTACAGTGGTTTTCGGGTGGGTTTTGAAGGGCTCACATTTACCAGCAGAAATGTAACAGGTGGGGGGTGGGCCTGGGTCTGCCTGCCTGCCTGAAGTGCACCCATTAGAACTGCTCCAGGGACCTGCATACTTGCGTCATGGAGCAGGGTATGATATTTGAGGCTGGCAGAGAGGCTGGAAAAAAAATTATTTTTTTTTTTAGGGTGGTAGGGGGTTGGTGACCACTGGGGGAGTAAGGGGAGGTAATCCCCGATTCCCTCCGGTGGTCATCTGGTCAGTTCGGGCACCTTTTTGAGGCTTGGTCATGAAAAAAAATGGACCAAGTAAAGTTGACCAAATGCTCGTCAGGGACGGCCTTCTTTTTTCCATTATCTGCCAAGGACGCTCATCTCTTAAGCATGCCCCTGTTCCGCCTTCTCTACGTCTCCGACACCCCCCCCCCCCCCCCCCCGTGAACTTTGGTCATCCCCGCGACAGACTGCAGTTGAGGGAGCCCAAAATCGGCTTTCAATTATGCCGATTTGGGCGACCCTGAGAGAGGGACGCCCATCTCCCAATTTGTGTTGGAAGACGGGCACCCTTCTCTTTCGAAAATGCCCCTGTAGGTCTCTGAAATGCCTATTATATCTACCTCTTCTTTTAGTGCTCTATACTCCAATTCTCCTGTCTTATTTTTAAGGCTTCTAGCATTTGTATATAGACACTTCAAATTGTCTTTTTTCCTTGCATCTATGGGCTGCTTTGAAGTTAATGGGGATAATTTGCATCCTTTAATCTGTACTCCCATTGAAAACTCCTGGCTTCTTTCACCATTACTGAAATCTCTCTATCGGTACTCCCTAAACATCCTGTTTCAATAGTATCCTTCAAGAATACTCCACAAGGAACCATGCACTCCTGTAAGTGCTGCAGAGGAAAGAGGCATTCAATTAGGAGAAGGGGAGACAAAGGAAAAACAGTAAAATAGAACAATTTGCTTAAACTAGGCTTGATGAAATATTTTTTTTTAAATCATAAAACTGTAAGAGTATTTCCTTCTGCCACCCATTCCTGGATGATTTGAAGTACACTGTTATGTGGCTTTCTCCCTGCCAATAGTTTTGGAACCACAACTTTAAAGAGAAGAGTTGACAAGATTCCTGTGGCTTTCCTTTGGAAAGTGTCTCTCTTTGTAATATGATTATTTTGTTTTGTACACATTTAGGGTGCTTATCTCTGCTTGATGACTGGCTATTGAACAATTTCCTTATGAATACATAAGTACTAGTGTGTTGCTGGAATATGTTCACACCCCATTAGCAAGAATTTATATCCCACAGCTGCAGTCCTTCACATTAAGCTGCATAATACAAATAGGCAGACATAACCAACAAAATTATGGAAAGGAATGGGCTAAATGCTCCAAATTATTTTTCCCCAAAATGACAAAAGCTCAGCAGAAGATTACCTCTTAATGCACTACTATATAACAACATCTGTATTTTATGAAAATGCAACAAAGAGAGGACACGTGATGGAACATTATTATATTGTAAATTTTTGAGATTTAAATGCTATCACATTTTGTGACCGTGGAACTATTACAACATGCTCTGCACAATGCTTGTATTATTTTCACCCAAATTGTGGATTTCTGACATTGAACATGTCTCATTTGCTCTCTAAAGGAAAAGGCCTTTCTTAGCTGTACTAGGTAGAAAAGCATTTTCCCAAACTAACCTTGAGCTATTATACCTTTTGATTATTTTGTCATGCAGACTATTGATCAAATTTAGATTAGCACTGCAGAACATGTACCGACGTGGCATACCAACATCTATTTTCCCCAGTTGATGCATTGCAACCATTTGAAATTGTAATACATAGTAACATAGTAGATGTTACTATGTATTTGAAATTGTAATGGTTCCATTCATACCACGCAGGCCATCTGATTTAGTTTAGTCCCATATCAATTATATTATATCAGCACAGTAGCCATGCATAGCTGACTCCAACAAGGTTTAAAAAAAAACCCAAAACATTTGCATGTCTTAGTGAAGTTCCAACCTCTCAATATGCATGAAAGCAGAATATCTGTGGGCATGACACATGAGTGCAAATAGTGTTCAAGTGACCCTGTAAAAGGAAAATGAACAAAAGGAATCTCTGAGAGCACTAGTAGAACCAGCCTATTCAGGATTGTCACCTTGCTGTCTTGGAGGAGGGGGCAGAAGCAGAGTTGCTATAGCAACTGCAATTGTATTGGTTGCAATATAACATTTAAAGGAAAATACATAATGCTATTGGCACAGTAAATTCAGCACTGAAGTACTGAAAGTTGACACAATGGCATCTTGAATGAATTGATTTAAACTTAGCTTTTTTTTTCCCACTAGAAAGTTTCAAGCTCACTAATTACTCTGGGCCGGCTTAACTTATGGACCAGGTGAGTCTGACTCAGGATGCTGGAGATAAAGGGTGTCAAACACCTGAGCCTGTGATGCCACTGGCCATATAGGTTAAGCTGGCCCAGAGCTTAAGGAAAAAAGAAGAGCCGGCTACCTCCTTCCTCTTTCTGTCTCAGGCCACCTTTCCCTGTCTACCTTTAAAGGCAGTTTTCCCTTCCCAAACATAGATAGCATTTCACCTAAAGCTACCCACATCAGTGTCCCCTTGTCTTCCTTCTGCTGTGCCTTGGTCCCTCCTTTGACATAACTTCCTGTTTCCACATGGGCACAGCAGAGAGAAGACACAAGGGCTGATGCAAATAGTGCTAGGTGAAATGTTGTGGGTATTCAGGAGTGAGAAACTGCCTTTAAAGGTAGGCTGGGGGGGGGGGGGGGGATGGCCTAAGGGTGGGCATGCTAATGGGGGGGAGGTGCGCCAATGGGAGAGCACCAAAGAAAAAATTGGCTCAGGGCGCCATAGTCTCACGAGCTGGCCCTATCTACAAACCAGTTCTGGTAACCACATAGCCAGTAGAGTTTTCAGGATAATCATAGTAAATTTCATGATAAATTTGCATATATTGAGCCTACAATGTTGTCAAATTTACTGCATGCATGTTCACTGTAGAAATCAAAAAAATCAAACTGGCTGTGATGTTCTAGGACAGTTTTTGGAAATCCTGAACTTGATGGGCTTGATGTTCAAAGGATTTATGCTCCTAACTATGAGAGTTATGCTTATAAATTGGCCTATTTGAAAATTTACTAGGGCTGAGGGCATAAACTTCCACTCATAAGCAAGAGGACCTTATGAGACTGGGAGACTGGCAGGCTTATTTTCGAAAGAGAAGGGCTCCCATCTTTTGCCACAAATTGGGAGACTGGCAGGCTTATTTTCGAAAGAGAAGGGCACCCATCTTTCGACACAAATCGGGAGATGGGCATCCTTCTCCCAGGGTCGCTCAAATTAGCATAATTGAAAGCCGATTTTGGGCGTCCTCAACTGCTTTCCATCACGGGGACAACCAAAGTTCACGGGGCTGTGTCAGAAGCATAGCAAAGGCGGGACTGGGGCGTGCTTAACACATGGGTGTCTTCGGTTAATAATGGAAAAAAGAAGGGTGCCCCTGATGAACACTTGGCCGACTTTACTTGGCCCTTTTTTTTTACGACCAAGCCACAAAAATGTGCACTAAATGACCAGATGACCACCAGAGGGAATCAGGGATGACCTCCCCCTACTCCCCCAGTGGTCACTAACCCCCTCACCCTAAAAAAAAATTTTAAATATTTTTTCCAGCCTCAAATATCTTACCCAGCTCCATGACAGCAGTATGCAGGTCCCTGGAGCAGTTTTAGTGGGTACTGCAGTGCACTTCAGGCAGGCAGACCCAGGCCCATCCCCCCCTACCTGTTAAACTTGTGGTGGTAAATGTGAGCCCTACAAAACCCACCACAAACCCACTGTACCCACATGTAGGTGCCCCCTTCATCCCTAAGGGCTATGGTAGTGGTGTACAGTTGTGGGGAGTGGGTTTTGGGGGGGGGTTGGGGGCTCAACACACAAGGTAAGGGAGCTATGCACCTGGGAGCTTTTTCTGAAGTCCACTGCAGTGCCCCTAGGGTGCCCGGTTGATGTCCTGGCATGTGAGGAGGACCAGTGCACTACGAATGCTGGCTCCTCCCACGACCAAATGGCTTGCATTTGGTCATTTCTGAAATGGGCGTCCTCGTTTCCATTATCGCCGAAAATGGGGGTGACCATCTCTAGGGACGACCATCTCTAAGGTCGACTTAAATGTTGAGATTTGGGCAACCCCGACCGTATTATCGAAACGAAAGATGGGTGCCCATCTTGTTTCAATAATACGTGTTTCCCTGCCCCTTCACAGGGATGTCCTGCGAGGACGCCCTCAGGAAAACATGGGCGCCCCATTCGATTATGCCCCTCTGGGCATCCAAATGGCAGCCGACATTTAATGTGAGGAAGTGCAAAGTGATGCATGTAGGAAAGAGGAACCCAAACTACAGCTACTTAATGGAAGGTTCCATATTAGGAGTCATCATCCAGGAAAAGGATCTAGGTGTCATCATTGATGATACTTTAACCCTCTGCTCAGTATGCAACGGCAGCTAAGAAAGCAAATAGAATGTTAGGAATTATTAGGAAAGGAATGGAAAGCAAAATTGAGAATGTTAAAATGCTATTGTATCGCTCCATGGTGCGACTGCACCTCAAATACTGTGTGCAATTCTGGTCACTATATCTCAAAAAGATATAGCAGAATTAGAAAAGGTAGAGAGAAGGGTGATGAAAATGATAAAGGGGATGGGACAACTTCCTTATGAGGATAGGCTAAAGCAGCTATGGCACTTCAGCTTGGAGAAGGGAGATATGATAGAGGTCTATAAAATAATGAGTGAAATTGAATGGGTGGATGTGATTTGTTTGTTTACTCTTTCCAAAAATACTAGGACTAGGGGGCACGCAATAAAGCTGTTAAGTAGTAAAAAAAACAGGAGAAAATATTTCTTCACTCAGTGTGTAATTAAATGTAGTAAAAGCAGTTAGTGTAGCAGGGTTTAAAAAAGATTTGGATAATTTCCTAAAAGAAAAGTCCATAAACCATTATTAAGATGGACTTGGGGAAAATCCACTGCTTATTTCTAGGATAAGCAGCATGAAATGTATTGTACTGTTTTGGGATCTTGCCAGGTACTTACAACCTGGACTGGCCACTGTTGGAAACAGGGTACTGGGCTTTATGGACCTTTGGATTGTCCCAGTATGGCAACACTTACGTTCTTATGTAGCTAGACCTGACATTTGTTTTTCTTTTGGGGAGAGGGGCAGACAACATAGGGGTCACTAGGCATATAGGTATGAATAGTGCTTGGTTTACTCAAATAATTCCTTAATGTGTACTTGTTGATGGATTTCTAAGTAAACACCCTGCCCAACAACTGTCCTGCATCTACATAAATCCCACAGACACTTATGGAAACTTTGGAAACACTGATATTTTAAAATATAAAGGGGCATTTTCGAAAGAAACACCTAAGTCAGAATTTGGACGTTTTACAAAGACGTCCAAATTCTGAAGCGGGGAGAAGGCCATTTTCGAAAAAGATGGATGTCCATCTTTTGCATTCGAAAATACCATGGAGATCCTTGGATTTGGACGTTTTGCGATTTGGACGTCTTTGATTTTCGGCCATTTTTGAAAGAAAAACGTCAAAGTCTAAAATGTCCAAATTCAAGCCATTTGGATGTGGGAGGAGATAGCATTTTTAGTAGACTGGTCACCCTGATATGCCAGGACAGCAATTGGGCACCCTAGGGAGCTCTGCAGTTTCCTGCACAAGTGTAACAGGTAGTGAGGGTATGGGCCTGGGTTCACCTGTCTGAAGTGCACTGCACCTACTACTAAACTACTCCAGGCATAGAAGCCAACTTGTCAAAATGATTGGGGTGCTAAATTGTTTTTTTTTACAGGTGGTGCATTCCCCCCTCCCCCTTGTCCCCCCTCCCTCTCCCCTCGTCCCCCTCCCCCTCATCCCCCTCCCCCTCCCCCTCATCCCCCCTCCCTCTCCCCTGTCCCCCTTCCTCTCTCCCTCCCTCCCCATCCCCCTCTCTCTCCCCCTCCCCTGTCCCCCCCTTCCTCGTCCCCCCCTCCACCTCTAAAATGCGAACGCGCTTTAGTAAACAGGACCCTAGCTTCTAAATTTCAACGTCCCTCTCCAATGTTAACTAAAGTGGAGCAGAATTCCACAACCTGGGCCCAGCAACCAGACAGACCCAGCAACAAGCAGAAGCCTTGTGTGCAACTTATAATGAAAGAACTACAAGCAGCTCTTGATTCTGAGAGCGTAATAGCATAGATGAGGGCAGAAGAACTGCAAACCTCAGAGCTTTAAACAACAGCACCAGAATCTTAAACTCTGCACTTTAAATAATAGGTAGCCAATGCAACTGCACCAATATGGGGAAGATTTGCTCATATAATTCCATTCCTGTTAAAAGCTGGACCACAGCATTCTGGAAAGCATCAGTTGAAGCTGCAAGCAAATCTGCCTTGATTTCTATTTGATTGTTTCCTAGTTATTCCAGCTTTTGTCTATGGGTAGATCTAGGGATATTTCCTGCCTTTGAGGTCTTCTTGATGTAATTGAGTAACTGGCTAAATAAAAGGAAAGGGGGATAATTTGCAGCAACAGTGGCAACTGCCTTAAATTCCAGTCACCAATAGCATTTAAATTACTACATATATTTTGTGGTGCTATGCACATAATCAATGGCACTAAATATACATATTGGCTGCTGACTGTCACTGCTGCCCTCCATTTAATTTAGGCCTGCTATCAGCCTAGTGAAGGGATGGGGGAAGCTCAGAGTGAAGCACCTAAAATCACTTTGAACTTCTTCCACCTTCCCTCCACCTCTTCAGTATATAGATATAGGGGGAAATATTCATCTGGCAGCGTTATTCCCAGATATTCAATGCTGAGCCATGTCTGGGCTTTGGCATTGACTATCTGGTTTATATGGTGCTGGTTAACACATACCTGGCAGGGGCGTAGCCAGACAACAGATTTGGGATAGGCCTAGGCAAGAAGTGGGTGGACACCAAGTGTTCTCCCCCCCCCCCCCCCCCCAAATATCTCAGATGGTGAGAAAACCCTTCTTTACATCTTGGCAGTCTGCAGCAGGCATGCACTGAAAACTGAGCATGCGCAGGTGCCGTTATTGTGGAGAGCAGCGTTTTTGTTACCATCAGGGGGAAATCTTGAGCTGGCCGAGCTTGGGATCCCCACCAGCTACCGCTAAACGTGTGCTACTGTTAGGCGGGCCTGAGCCCTAAGTGGGTGGGCCCCGGCCTACCCAGGCCCACCTGTGGCTATGCCACTGATACCTGGTTAAGTCAATATTCAGAACTTAACTAAGCATGGGTTGCTGCATTCAGGAGGTCTTTTACAAAGCGTCAGTAAGCCCAATGAGGGCTTACCGAATGCTAAATCGGAACAACAGCCGGACCAATGTGGCTGCTAGCGTTAGTTCTCACTGAACGCACGCCATTTCCAGAGGAAAAAGAAAACCCCTGGAAATCACTTGTGTGGCGGTAACCTGGCGGTAATCGGGCATCGCTGCCCGGTTACTGCTGGGTTATTGCGGGAGCCCTTATCGCCACCTCAGTGGGTGGTGGTAAGGGCTTTGTCTGGGGGCTTTTAACTCGCTGCAGTAAAAAGGGCCCTGGAGTGTGGGAAAAACAGCCCCTGTTACTAGCACAGGGCCCTTTTTCCCACAGCATGGTAAAAAGACCCCAAAGATAGGATTCTGTTTTATGTGGTCCCATTTATGTGGTTACCCTGGCCAGTTATGTGCTGAATATTGGCACTTAACCAGACAAGTGCTGACTCTGCCCCCAGAAGGCCTCCAAAATAGCCAGTTTTTATGTAGGCACTAGCTGCTAATTTTCAGTGGCGATAACCAATTTAGGGGACCTTTTACTATAGGAGCCTATGCACGCCCAATGCGCCAAATTGGAGTTACTGCCTGGTTACCACGTGGCCCTTGCGGTAATTTCAATTTTGTCATGCATCTGCTACGTGAGTCTGAAAAATATTTTTTATATTCTGGCGTGCGGCAGCTACATGCATCAAGTGGCATTTGACGCACAGAGACCATTACTGCCCGGTTACCGCAATTTTCATTTTGCCACACGTCCATTTTCGGCAAAAAAAAGGCATTTTTTGTAGATGCGCTAAAAAATAATTCTGCGCATGCCCAAAACATTTGTCTATACTACCACAGGACATTTTTCAACGCACCTTAGTAAAAAGATCCCTAATGGGCTCATTTTCAAAAGAGAAGGACGCTCATCTTTTGACATAAATCGGAAGATGGGCGTCCTTCTCACAGGGTCATCCAAATCGGTATAATCGAAAGCTGATTTTGGACATCCCCAACTGCTTTCCGTCACAGGGATGGCCAGAGTTCAAGGGGTGTATCGGAGGTGTAGCGAAGGCGGGACTTGGGCATGCCTAACACTTGGACCTCCTTAACCCATAATCAAAAGAAACAAGGACGTCCCTGACGAACACTTGGATGACTTTACCTGGTCATGTTTTTCTTATGACCAAGGCACAAAAAGGTGCCCAAAATGACCAGATGACCACCGGAGAGAATCAGGGATACCTCCCCTTACTCCTCCAATGGTCACTAACCCTCTCCCACCCTCAAAAAACATCTTTCAAAATATTGATTGCCAGCCTCTATGCCAGCCTCAGATGTCATACTCAGGTCCATCACAGCAGTATGCAGGTCCTTGGAGCAGTTTTAGTGGGTGCAGTGCACTTCAGGCAGGCGGACCCAGACCCATCCCCCCCTACCTGTAACGTTTGTGGATGAAACAGCGAGCCCTCCAAAACCCACCAGAAACCCACTGTACCCACATCTAGGTACCCCCCCACCCCTTCACCTGTAAGGGCTATGGTAGTGGTGTACAGTTGTGGGTAGTGGGGTTTAGGGGGGTTTGGGGGGCTCAGCACACAAGGTAAGGGAGCTATGTACCTGGGAGCATGCTATTTATGAAGTCCACTGCAGGGCCCCCTAGGGTGCCTGGTTGGTGTCCTAGCATGTTAGGAGGACCAGTGCACTACAAATGCTGGCTCCTCCCATGACCAAATGGCTTGCATTTGGTCATTTCTGAGATGGACGTCCTTGGTTTCGATTATCGCCGAAAATCAGAAATGACCAAGTCTAGGGATGACCATCTCTAAGGAAGTCCATCTTGTTTCGAAAATACGGGTTTCTCCTCCAATGGATGGGGACGTTTTGCAAGGATGTCCTCATCAAAACTTGGACGTCCTTTTTAAAAATGCCCCTCCACGTACCACTAAAAATTAGTAGATAGCTCCCAACAAATGATTTAACCAGTCAGTGGCCATTTCTGGCTGGTTAAATCATTTTGAATGACCAGACATTTTTTATTTACTGTTTATTGGTGTCGTTAACAATCCGATCAATATTCAAAGCGATTTAAGTGGGCTGGAGCCTCCTGCCTGCTGAAATCACTTATTACTACCCAACTCCTCGCTATTCGGTGGCACAAAAGTGGGCAGTGCTGCTGAATATCACCTCTGACTGGCCTCATGAAAAGTGGGCAGGTCAGGGGCGGTACAAGGGGCAGCATTATGGAGGAACTGGGGGTTATGGCGGTGCCAGTAATATTCAGTGCCCAAATATATAGGACACCTGCAAGCCTGAAGACTATTGAAGTAGTGTATATTTAGGTACAGTAGGTAATTTTCTGTTCCTGGAGGGCTTACAATTTAAAAACAAAATATCACAAACAGCTGAAGTGGGATTTGAAGCTAGAGCCCCTGATTCTCAGCCCACTGCTCTAACCATTAGGCTACCCCTCTGCTCTATATGGATGACTGTGTGGACATTTTATAAGATGGACATTCCTATGCTGCCACACAGAGGTTCATGTCCCTTGTTTTCCCCGTTCATAATTTGGACTTTTCAACTGTAAAATGGGCGTTCATGCTGAATGTTTCCAGAACATGGAAGTCCATTTCATATATATTTTAGATCAGGCTGTATCCTGTTCTAAAATACATGTGAGATGGACCTCCATTTGTCATGTACTGACTTGGACATCCGTATTCTGAAGTCCTTTCTAAAATGCTGCTCCACGCCTCTTAATTCATCTTCAGTTATATAGGTCTATAGAAAACTATAGATCAGTGGTATTCAGTAATAGTAGGAATGCAAACAGTTTGGGTTTCCAGAACATTCCTAATGGAGGAACTAGATAAAGATCTGATCGCAGATATTCAAAAGTTGGGAAAGAAGAGAGAGGTGCTGGGAGATTTCAGTCTGCCAGATGTAGATTGGAAGGTTCCATTTGCGGAATCGGACAGAAGTAGAGAGATCATGGATGCTTTCCAAAGTGCTCTGCTCAGACAAATGGTGACAGAACCCAAGAGGGAGGGAGCGACGCTGGATCTGGTGCTTACAAATGGGGATAGTGTGTCAAATGTCCAAGTGGGTGCCCACTTGGGCAGCAGTGACCATCAAACAGTTTGGTTTGATATGACAGCTGAAATGGAGGATGACCACTCAATACTCAAAGTCCTGGATTTCAAGCATGGTGACTTTACTAAAATGGGGGAATACCCGAGGAAGGAGCTGATGGGCTGGGAGGACGAATGAGAAGTGGAAGGGCAGTGGTCCAGGCTGAAAGAAGCTATAAATATGGCCACAAACCTTTATGTAAGGAGAGTAAATATAAGCAAGAGAAAAAGGAAACCGATATGGTTCTCCAAGCAAGTGTCTGAGAAAATAAAGGCTAAAGAGCTGGCGTTCCTGAAATACAGAAAAACTCAAAAAGAGGAACACGGAGAGGAATACCGGACGAAATTGAAAAAAGCCAAGACAGAGATACGTCTGGTGAAAGTGCAAGCGGAAGAACAAATGGCTAGAAATGTAAGGAGGGGTGACAAAAATTTCTTCAGGTATATTAGTGAAAGGAAGAAGACTAAAAAGGGAATTGTCAGACTGAAAGATGCTGAGGACCGCTATCCAGCTAATTTTCGAAAGAGAAAGACGCCCATATTCGACCCAAATCGGAAGATGGGTGTCTTTCTCCAGTGGGCGAACAAATCGGTATAATCGAAAGCCGATTTTGGCCGTCTTCAACTGCACTCCGTTGCAGGAACGAACAAAGTGGACAGGGGCGTGCCGGAGGTGTGGTGAAGGCGGGACTGGGGCGTGGTTATCGGCCGAGGAGAGATGGGCGTCTTTAGCTGATCATCAAAACAAGAAGGGCTTTTTTGACGAGAATTTGGTCCGTTTTATTTGGACCCTTTTTTTCAGGTCCAAGTCCCAAAAAAGTGCCTCAACTGACCAGATGACCACCGGAGGGAATCGGGGATCACCTCCCCTGACTCCCCCAGTGGTCACTAACCCCCTCCCACCAAAAAAAAAACACTTTACAAACTTTTTTTTCCAAGCCTGTATACCAGCCTCAAATGCCGTACCCACCTCCATGACAGCAGAATGTGTTCTATCCTCTGACAGCCTTTCCCTGGTTCTGATGTGGCTCTCGGGTAAGTGTGACACCTTTTCTGTTAAGGGCACTGCAGAGTCACATCAGCAATGCATTGTGGTGGGTGTAGGGTATTAGGCTCCGTGATTCCACTAGCTTGTGTTAAATGCTCACGATGTTGGTAGTTGGTAGGCTCTACTCCCATGGTTCTTTTCCCTCTGCTTACTGGGTCAGAGTGTGCCCTGTTTTGTTTCCGGTAGTCCATGAGGTAGTGGCCATTTTTGTAAGCCAGTTTTAGCTCCCTTTCATGTGTTACCCACGTTACTGAAAGTGGGCATTGTACAGCATTCTGCCAGCTCTGACCTACTGCTAATCTCAGTACCAGGGAGACTCGTTGCCAGTGGGGCACAACCTCTGATCTGCAGTTAACTGTGAGTAAACGTGCTTATTCCAATAAAGGACGTTTTCGGAGACATTAGTCTTCAGGTGTCAACTGGTGTGCCAAGGTTCTACAGCAGCAACAAGTCCTAGAGGCCTGCGTGTATGCAGGTCCCTGGAGCACTTTTAGTGGGTACCGCAGTGCACTTCAGGCAGGCGGACCCAGGCCCATCCCCCCTACCTGTAACACTTGTGCTGGTAAATGGGAGGCCTCCAAAACCCACTGTACCCACATGTAGGTGCCCCCTTCACCCCTAAGCTATGGTAGTGTTGAACATTTGTGGGTAGTGAGTTTTGGGGGAGGGGATTGGGGGCTCAGCACCCGTGGTAAGGGAGCTATGCATGTGGGAGTTGTTTCTGAAGTCCACCACACTGACCTCTAGGGTGCCCAGTTGCTGTCCTGGCATGTCAGGGGGGCCAGTGTACTATGAATCCTGGCCCCTCCCACGACCAAATGGCTTGGATTAGGACGTTTTTGAGCTGGCCGGTTTTAGTTTCCATTATCTCAAAAAAAAAAACCGCCCAGCTCAGAAACGAACAAATCCATGGCATTTGGTCCGTACAAACCGCATTTTCGAAACAAAAAAAAGATGTCCATTTATTTCGAAAATACGGTCTGTCCCTCCTCTTCACATACCCGTTTTCGGACATAGACGCCCATGGAGATAGGCGTTCGCGTTCGATTATGCCCCTCCACGTAGATAATGATGAAGAAAAACCAAATTTGCTAAATAGATACTTTTGTTCTGTTTTCACAGAACAAAATCCTGGAGAAGGACCACAATTGACTGGCAAAAGTACATATGAGAATGGAGTGGATATTGCACCGTTCACGGAAGAGAGTGTGTATGAACAACTTGAAAATCTAAAGGTGGACAAAGCCATGGGACCGGACGGGATCCACCCCAGGATATTGATGGAGCTCAGAGAGATTCTGGCGAGTCCTCTTAAAGATTTGTTTAATAAATCCTTGGAGACAGGAGAGGTTCCGTGGGATGGGAGAACAGCGGAGGTGGTTCCTCTTCACAAAAGTGGTGATAGGGAAGAAGCTGGAAACTACAGGCCAGTAAGCCTCACTTCGGTTATTGGAAAAGTAATGGAAGCGATGCTGAAGGAAAGGATAGTGAATTTCCTGGAAGCCAATAAGTTGCAAGATCCGAGACAACATGGTTTTACCAAAGGTAAATCATGCCAAACGAATCTCATTGAATTCTTTGACTGGGTGACCGGAGAATTGAATCAGGGACGTGCTATAGATGTAATCTACTTAGATTTCAGCAAAGCTTTTGACACGGTTCCCCACAGGAGGCTCCTGAATAAACTTGACAGGCTGAAGGTAGGACCTGATGTGGTGAATTGGATTAGGAACTGGTTGACGGACAGACGCCAGAGGGTGGTGGTTAATGGAATTCGCTTGGATGAGGGAAAGGTGAGTAGTGGAGTGCCTCAGGGATTGGTGCTGGGGCCGATTCTGTTCAATATATTTGTGAGTGACATGGCTGAAGGGTTAGAAGGTAAAGTTTGCCTTTTTGCGGATGATACTAAGATTTGTAACAGAATGGACACCCCGGAGGGAGTGGAAAACATGAAAAAGGATCTGCAGAAGCTAGAATTAAAATTCAATGTGAAGAAATGCAAAGTGATGCACTTAGGGAGTAGAAATCCACGGGAGACGTATGTGTTAGGCAGTGAGAGTCTGATATGTACAGATGGGGAGAGGGATCTCCAAAAAGATATAAAGGAATTAGAAAAGGTGCAGAGAAGGGCGACGAAAATGACAAAGGAATGGAACGACTTCCCTATGAGGAAAGGCTGAGAAGGTCAGGGCTCTTCAGCTTGGAGAAAAGGCAGCTGAGGGGTGATATGATAGAAGTCTACAAGATAATGAGCGGAGTAGAGCGGACAGATATGAAGCATTTGTTTACACCTTAAAACAACAACAACAAAACCAGGGGACACAAGATGAAGCTAGAATATGGTAGATTTAAAACAAATAGGATAAAGTTTTTCTTTTCTCAGTGTGTAGTTAGACTCTGGAACTCGTTGCTGGAGAATGTAGTGACAGCAGCTGGCCTTAAGGAATTTAAAGGTGTTTGGACAGATTCCTGAGGGAAAAGTCCATTGAACATTATTACATTTTTTTTTTTTGGGTGGGGGGGGGGGGGGGTTGCCGGGTTCTTGAAGCCTGGATTGGCCGCTGTCAGAGACAGGATGCTGGGCTTGATGGACCCTTAGTCTTTTCCCAGTATGACGGTGCTTATGTGATAGTATCTGAGGATCTAAAGGCGACGAAACAGTGTGACAAGGCGATGGCCATAACTAGAAGGTTGCTAGGCTGTATAGAGAGGAGACCAGCAGAAGAAAAGAGGTTTTAATGCCCCTGGATAACCCCACCTGGAGTATTGTGTTCAGTTTTGGAGGCTGTATCTTGTTAAGGATGTAAAAAGAATTGAAGCGGTGCAAAGAAAAGCTACAAGAATGGCATGGGATTTGTGTTACAAGACGTATGAGGAGAGACTTGCTGACCTGAACATGTATACCCTGGAGGAAAGGAGAAACAGGGGTAATATGATACAGACGTTCAAATATTTGGAAGGTATTAATCCGCAAACAAACCTTTTCCGGAGATGGGAAGGCGGTAGAACTAGAGGACATGAAATGAGATTGAAGGGGGGCAAGTATTTTTTCACAGAGAGAGTGGTGGATACTTGGAAAATTCGTTTATTAATAGAAACGGAAACAAGATACATGAAAGCAAAAAGGTACATAAATACCCATCAATCCCCTATTTACACAGACAGACCAAACCCTCTACCCCCCCCCCCCCCAACATAATCAAATAAATTCAAACAAATTCAAGGTGGCTTCAACCGCACATGTTTCCACCATCTGCAAAATGTACCCATCCCTACTTCAACCCGCTCCCAACGTGCCACTTCCCACACAGCTCCAACAATGTCCCAGCTAACCCGTTCTGCTGACCTGAACTCCTGGCGCAGGGAGACTCCGCACCGTGCCATCCAAAGACAGAAACGGACAATAACCGAGATTAAGAACTCCATCCCTGGGTCCAAGCCCCCCGACCCCTGCCTACGCCCATACACCCAATCCACAAAGGAGCCCCTCCTGGACCTACCCACAAGGAAGTACACTTTTGCAGGTTAATCCTGTTCTCTATTTCGGTAGATAACACTCTCATCCTCCCTGTCCCGTCTGCGCGCAACCTTGGAGTCATCTTTGACTCCGCTCTCTCCTTCTCTGCTCATATTCAGCAGATTGCCAAAACCTGTCGTTTCTTTCTCTATAATATTAACAAAATTCATCCTTTCCTCTCCAAGGACGCTACCAAAACCCTAACCCACACCCTTATCACCTCTCGCCTAGACTACTGCAATTTGCTTCTCGCTGGTCTCCCGCTCAGCCATCTATCTCCTCTTCAATCTGTCCAAAACTCTGCTGCGCGTCTTATAATCCGCCAGAGTCGCTATACTCACATTAGCCCTCTCCTCAAGTCGCTTCACTGGCTCCCTATCCGCTTCCGCATACGGTTCAAACTTCTGCTTTTGACCTACAAGTGCATCCACTCCGCAGCTCCTCAGTACCTTTCCGCTCTCATCTCCCTACACTCCTCCCCGTGAACTCCGTTCACTGGGTAAATGTCTCTTGTCGTCCTCCTTCTCCCCCACTGCTAACTCCCGGCTCCGTTCCTTCTATCTCGCTGCTCCCTATGCCTGGAATAGACTCCCTGAGCCAGTACGTCAGGCTCAGTCTCTGGCTGTCTTCAAGTCTAGGCTTAAAGCCCACCTCTTTGCTACTGCTTTCGACTCCTAACCATGACTCTCTTACTCAACACCCTCACTTATCACCCCTACCACTGCAATTTCCCCACCCCTAGCTGTCTGTTCGTCTGTCCAATTTAGATTGTAAGCTCTGTTGAGCAGGGACTGTCTTTTTCATGTTGATTTGTACAGCGCTGCGTAAGTCTAGTAGCGCTATAGAAATGTTTAATAGTAGTAGTAGTAGTAGTACCCACAAGGAAGTACACTTTTGCAGGTTAATCTTGGACCCTGTCGCCTGAGAGTACTCCGCAATCTTCCTGTGCAAAACTTCCCCTTCCCCCTGATCCGCCACCCAAACTGTTATGTCGTCTGCATATGCCACCACACGCAGGGACACCCCCGTACACACTTCTATCCCTCTAAGCCCATTCCCCCCCCCCCCCCCCCCCCCACACACACACTCCAACCGGCGCACCAGGGGTCAATAGCGAAGGTGTACAGCAGGGGGCTCAACGGGCACCCCTGCCACATCCCTGCCGTGATGTCAAAATCCCTCCCTTTCCACCCATTAACTAAAGGAAAGCAGCGAACACTGATGTACAACAACTGGAGCTGCTCCACCCAAGCCCTTGGAAAACCATAGTACCGCAAAACCTCCCAAAGAACTCTCCACTGCACCTGGTCGAAAGCCTTATCCTGGTCCAAGGCCACTACTAGACGGCCCTCCTGCCCCACCCGGCTCCACTCCACCCCCTCTCGGACCCAGGCCACTGCTGCCAACACCCCCCTCCCTGGAATCCCACACCCCTGAGACACTGCCAACTCCCTCCCTGCCACCTGCCGCATGCGTGCCAACAACATGTGAGCAAAGATCTTACGGTCACTGTTCAATAAGGCAATGCGCCTCCAATTTACTTTATCTCAAGCATCTTTCCCCTTACTGAGAAGGACCAAGGCCGATTTCCCAAAGGACTCTGGCAGAGAACCTCCCTTCCGGGTCTCCTCCCATACCTCCAACAAAATAGGAGCCAACTGAACTTTAAATCGTTGATAGAACTCTGCCGGGAGACCGTCGGGCCCCGGCGCCGTTCTGCGCCGCAGGGGCTCAATGGCTGCCTCCACCTCCCTGACTGTCCAAGGCTGCAGCAAGGCCTGAAGATGGGGCCCCCCCTATCCCACCCCCGGAGTCCCTTCCATATACCTCCGTATATCTTTCTCATCCAAATGCAGATCTGAGAAGAAATGTCCAAAATGATCCCCCACTACCCGCAAAATCCCTTCCCTCGAATCCTGAACAACTCCGTCCCTGTCCTTTAACCCTTCCATTACCCTAAGTTCCCTTCTTTCCTTACAGCACTCAAACGGGTCCGGACTCAATAATTTGCCGAAATCCCTCTCATAAACTAATGAGGAGTACCGGTTATACTGAACTCGCTTAATTTCCACCTGTATAGCCTCTATATACTCCCTCTTTCCCCCCCTGGAAATTAAATTATCCCTCCTCGTCTTTAATGCTATTCCCAACCATGTCGCCTCCCTCCCCTCCTGCCTTGCCTGTCTAAGAAAACACCCCTTCGTGCGTTGTTTCACCGCTTCCGACCACCTCCCTACTGAGAGAAAGATGCCCAAGATAGTCTGCTGATCCCCAAAAAACTCCACATATTCTCTGTACACCTCCCCCTCCTTTAACCATTTCAAATTTAATCTCCACATCCCCTTACCTGGCCTATGGACCCCCGACCCCGCCTATCCGCACCGCCCTGCCCTGTGGTCCGAAAACTCTACCACCAACAACTTGGGAGCCTGTACGCAGATCCCTCTCCTAACCAAGTCCTTTGGCTACTACTTACAATTCTGACTATGCAGAGAAACTCTGCAAACGCACTAGTCAGAAATTAAGAAATGAACGTATACATCAACTCTACAAGAAAAAAAGAATAATACAAACCCAAAGGGATGTAACCATGAGGAACATGGAGGAATTACACCCACACCTTGTGAACCAACTTAAAGAGGACCTACATAACATCCAGGGAGAAAAACAATACATTGCTATCCGCAAAAAGGAAATAAAGCTATATTCGTTTCTTCAAAATCAAAGAGAGAGAAACTGCTTATCCTTGAATAGCTACAGCTCTGCAGAACCAACAGCTCCAGACACTTTGGAGACACTTGGATACGCATCTGAGGCATGTGAAAATAAAGAGCCCAAACAAACCAGGGAATACTGATCACACCTTTACAGATGCAAACCAAATGGGGATAATAAACCTCTCGAACCATCAATTATCACAACATGAGATCTCTGTGCTTTCCAGAGGGCTCTCATTCTGCCCATCGAATAACCTAGATAAAATCCAGCTATATTCAGACCTAGAAGAATTCTTCAGAAAAATGCGTCTTAAAGCACATTTCCACAATAGAGAGACATCAAATGATCCGAAATACAGCCTTAAACAGAAGAACACTTATTTCACCCCACAGGAGGGACAAAACTACAAACTGGATAACTACATAGAAAGTTTCAGACATAGGGTTAAATCACAACTCTCCAACAAACAAAAAAGAATTCTGTACAATCTTACCCCACCAGAAAGAGCGGCCATAAGAACCCTACAAACTAACGAACGCATTATCATCAAACCCGCAGACAAAGGAGGCGCAGTGGTAATTATGGACATACAAAAATACATTGAAGAGGGGCACAAACAGCTCTCAGACAATAAATACTACAGGAAACTAACTGAGGACCCCACACAGGATTACACAAAACAGCTGAAAGACCTTATCAAAACATTTCCTACACAAGCGCAACCTCACCTGAAGAAACTCATACCAAATCAACCTTCCGTAGGCACATTTTACATGCTACCCAAGATCCACAAACTGGGAAACCCTGGCAGACCAATCATATCAGGTATTGGCACACTCACGGAAGAAATATCTGGATTCATAGAGGGAATTCTGAAACCTCTCGTACACAAAACTAACAGTTTCATACAAGACACCACAGACTTTCTGAATAAATTGAAAAATATCAAGCAACTACCACCTAACACCCTTCTGATCACGATGGATGTAGAATCACTATACAGCAACATTCCACATGCGGATGGCATAGCTGCATGTGGAAGACTCCTAAAAAAAATCCACACTGGACCATCAATACTCACCAGAAACTATCACAAAATTAATCAAATTCATCTTAACTCACAACTACTTCCACTTTAACAATGACATCTATCTGCAAATAATGGGCACTGCGATGGGCACCAGGACAGCACCCCAATATGCCAACCTTTTTATGGCTGAGCTGGAAGAGACATTTCTGAATACACACCAGACCAAACCTCTAAAATACTACCGGTACATCGATGACATTTTTATGATTTGGACGGAGGGTGAAGAAACTCTGAAACAATTTTATTCTGCATTCAATACATACCATCCTACAATCAGATTCAAAATTGACTACTCCCCAGAAAAAGTCAATTTTTTGGACACCACGGTCTCAATCAGTGATGGCTGTATACAAACATCTGTATACAAGAAACCCACAGACAGATGTAGCTATCTCCCCAACTCCAGCTTCCATCCTTCACATACAAAAAGATCCATCATTTACAGCCAAGCCACAAGATACCACCGTATCTGCTCTGACCCAGGGGACAGAGACAGACACCTTAAAACCCTGACTGAATCCTTCAAACAGAAGGGCTACAACCCCAAAATAATCTCCAAGAATATTGCCTCCTCCCTCAAAACACCCAGGGAGAATCTGCTACAGTACAAAAAGAAAAGATCCACAGACAGAATCCCGCTTGTAGTGACATACAATCCAGAGCTGGAAAAACTGAGGAAAATCATAAGAGATCTACAACCTATACTCCAGGAGGATGAATTACTGAAAGAGATATTCCCATCCCCACCAGTACTGGCCTTCCGACAGCCACCCAATTTAAAACACAAGCTAATCAGAAGTAAACTTCCTTCACAGACTGAAAAGGAACAGAAGGGCACACTTCCCTGCAATTTATCCAGTTGCAAACTATGCCAAAATATTTCACAGGACCCCAAAGTCATCCACAAAGGAAAGATATTCAACATAAAGGGATCTTTCACTTGCTCATCTTCCAATGTGGTATATATCATTCAGTGTAAAAAATGTAATGAAGGATGCTATATTGGAGAAACAGGCCAGATGCTTAAGACAAGATTCAATTTACATAGACATCATATAAACAATGCTGGTGCCAGCAGGGTTCCCACACCTGTTGGGCAACATTTTACAAGACCAGGACACTGCACCAGTGACTTCACAGTGAGAATCCTCAAAGGTAACTTTAAAACCATACAAGAACGTAAGACCTTTGAAGTCAGAATGATTGAATATTTTAACACCCAACAGAAAGGACTTAACAAGGACCTGGGGTTCCTAGCCCATTATAAACCATAAAGCTGTATGTCTCTGTTGATCACCCTCCCCTCACCTATCCACACCCACCCTGTTAGAATACCAATGATATGCTTTGATGTCCCCATGCATACTTCCTACCCACCCCCATCCTCCCACCCTGTCAGACTGTCATAGCAATGCTTGAATGTTCTCACTTATATACACTGTCAGCTAGCACATTTGCTTATTTCCGATCTGACGAAGAAGGGCAACCTTCGAAAGCTAATCAAGAAATGTATTAAGTTATGTCCAATAAAAAAGGTATCATCTTATTTTCTTTTCCATGTTTTATTTTGTTTGATTTCTATTGATAACCTTAAGAGTGGACTAACACGGCTACCACACTCCTCTCCTAACCAAAAACTGGTTGATCCTACTTCTACAATTCCCTCTAAAAAAAGTAAAACCCCCTTGCCCACCCCCATGTTCCAAGTAGACATTCACTAACCCTGGCCCCCTCATTATCCCCGCTAAATGAACTCTGTCACAGTGGCGTACCAAGGGGAGGGCGGTGGGGGCGGTCCGCCCCGGGTGCACGCTGCTGGGGGGTGCCGTGGCGCGCGCCTGCCGGCTCCAAGTTCGCTAACTTCGCTCGTTCGCTGCAGCTCCCTCTGCCCCGGAACAGGTTACTTCCTGTTCCGGGGCAGAGGGAGCTGCAGCGAACGAGCGAAGTTAGCGAACTCGGAGCCGACAGGCGCATGCCGCGGCACCCCCCTCAGCGGCGTGCACCCGGGGAGGGGGTGTCATTTCGCAGTGTGGGGAGGTGTCATTTCGCGGGGGTGGGGTGCTGCACCCGGGGGGGGGGGGGAGGCACATCGGCGATCCGCCCCAGGTGCCATCCAGGCTAGGATCGCCACTGCTCCATCATACCTCACCTGTGCTTTACAAAGCGGTTTGCTCAGACAAATGGTGATGTAACCCACAAGGGAGGGAGCGACACTGGATCTGGTGCTCACAAATGGGGATAGCGTGTCGAATATCCGAGTGGGTGCCCACCTGGGCAGCAGTGACCATCAAACAGTTTGGTTTGATATTACAGCTAGTGGAGCGCGGCCACTCAAAACTCAAAGTTCTGGATTTCAAGCGTGCTGACTTTAGTAAAATGGGGGAATACCTGAGGAAGGAGATGATGGGCTGGGAGGAAATACGAGAAGTGGAACGACAGTGGTCCAGGCTGAAAGAAGCTATAAATAGGGCCACAAACCTTTATGTAAGGAAAGTAAATAAAAGCAAGAGAAAAAGGAAACCGATACGGTTCTCCAAGCAAGTGGCTGAGAAAATAAAGGCTAAAGAGTTGGCGTTCCAGAAATACACAAAAACTCAAGAAAAGGAACACGAGGAGGAATACAGGATGAAACTGAAAGAAGCCAAGAGAGAGATACGTCTGGCGAAACCGCAAGTGGAAGAACAAATGGCTAGAAATGTAAGGAGGGGTGACAAAAATTTCTTCAGGTATATAAGTGAAAGGAGAATGGCTAAAAAGGGAATTGTGAGACTAAAAGATACTGCGAACTGCTATGTGGATAATGATGAAGAAAAAGCAGATTTGCTAAATAGATACTTTTGTTCTGTTTTCACAGAACAAAATCCTGGAGAAGGACCGCGATGGACTGCAAAAAGTACAAATGAGATTGAAGTGGATAGAGCACCGTTCACGGAAGAGAGTGTGTATAAACAGCTTGAAAAGCTAAAGGTGGACAAAGCCACGGGACCGGATGGGATCCACCCCAGGATATTGAGGGAGCTCAGAGAGGTTCTGGCGGGTCCTCTTAAAGATTTGTTTAATATATCCTTGCAGACGGGAGAGGTTCCGAGGGATTGGAGAATGGCGGAGGTGGTCCCTCTTCACAAGAGTGGTGATAGGGAAGAAGCTGGAAACTACAGGCCGGTAAGCCTCACTTCGATTATTGGAAAAGTAATGGAAGCCATGCTGAAGGAAAGGCTAGTGAATTTCCTGGAAGCCAATAAGTTGCAAGATCCGAGACAACATGGTTTTACCAAAGGGAAATCGTGCCAAACGAATCTCATTGAGTTCTTTGATTGGGTGACAGGAGAATTGAATCAGGGACGAGCTATGGACGTAATCTACTTAGATTTCAGCAAAGCTTTTGACACGGTTCCCCACAGGAGGCTCTTAAATAAACTGGGCTGAAGATAGGACCCGAAGTGGTGAACTGGATTAGGAACTGGTTGACGGACAGAAGCCAGAGGGTGGTGGTGAATGGAATTCGCTCGGAGGAGGGAAAGGTGAGTAGTGGTGTACCTCAAGGATCGGTGCTGGGACCGATTCTGTTCAATATATTTGTGAGTGACATTGCCGAAGGGTTAGAAGGTAAAGTTTGCCTATTTGCGGATGATACTAAGATCTGTAACAGAGTGGACACCCGGGAGGGAGTGGAAAACATGAAAAAGGATCTGATGAAGCTAGAAGAATGGTCTAAGGTTTGGCAATTAAAATTCAATGCGAAGAAATGCAAAGTGATGCACTTAGGGAATAGAAATCCTCGGGAGACGTATGTGTTAGGCGGGGAGAATCTGATAGGTAGGGACGGGGAGAGGGATCTTGAGGTGATAGTATCTGAGGATCTGAAGGCGACGAAACAGTGTGACAAGGCGGTGGCTGTAGCTAGAAGGTTGTTAGGCTGTATAGAGAGAGGTGTGACCAGCAGAAGAAAGGAGGTGTTGATGCCCCTGTATAAGTCATTGGTGAGGCCCCACCTGGAGTATTGTGTTCAGTTTTGGAGGCCGTACCTTGCGAAGGATGTAAAAAGAATTGAAGCAGTGCAAAGAAAAGCTACAAGAATGGTAAGGGATTTGCGTTACTAGATGTATGAGCAGAGACTTGATGACCTGAACATGTATACTCTGGAAGAAAGGAGAAACAGAGGTGATATGATACAGACGTTCAAATATTTGAAAAGTATTAATCCGCAAACGAACCTTTTCCAGAGGTGCGAAGGCGGTAGAATGAGAGGACAAGAAATGAGATTGAAGGGGGGCAGACTCAAGAAAAATGTCAGGAAGTATTTTTTCACGGAGAGAGTAGTGGATGCTTGGAATGCCCTCCCGCGGGAGGTGGTGGAAATGAAAACGGTAACAGAATTCAAACACGCGTGGGATAAACATAAAGGAATCCTGTTCATAAGGAATGGATCCTAAGGAGCTTAGCCGAGATTGGGTGGCAGAGCCGGTGGCGGGAGGCGGGGATAGTGCTGGGCAGACTTATACGGTCTGTGCCAGAGCCGGTGGTGGGAGGCGGGGCTGGTGGTTGGGAGGCGGGGATAGTGCTGGGCAGACTTACACGGTCTGTGCCCTGAAAAGGACAGGTACAAATCAAGGTAAGGTATACACAAAAAGTAGCACATATGAGTTTATCTTGTAGGGCAGACTGGATGGACCATGCAAGTCTTTTTCTGCCGTCATTTCATTTACTGTGTTTCCTCAGAATTGTGTTAAAATCCCCCCACACACACACTAACTGTCGTGAGGAATACAAATAGGGTTTGATTTTCCCAAATAACTGCGACCTCCCCTTCTTAGTTTGTGGCCCATACACATTTATCACCCTTAACGCCACCCCGTGCAACAAAACATCCACCACCAAACACCTCCCTACCCCTAACTCCACCACCCGTTGAATTTCCACTTTGTGAGATTTAAACAAAATTCCCACCCCCCCATACTTCTCCCCTGCCAGCCCCCATACTGAGGGTCCCCATCTCCAAGCCTGCTTTGCTCTTCTAACATCTGCCAAAGTCTGCAGCCTCGTCTCCTGAAGGAGAAAACAATCAGCCGACAGGGATGAAAGGCCCTCAAAGGCCAGACACCTCGCCCTTGGGGAGGCAATACTCGCCATGTTCAGTGTGGTGAATGCCAACAAGGAACCTGCCATCATTATCAATTGGAAAACCGCCTCCCCTGGCCCTGCCTCCCATTCCTTCCTTCTCTCTGCTCCCGACATCCCTTTGAAGGCTCAGCCTCTTCCTCCACCTCTTCCTCCGCCCAGTCCCTAACCCCAAACTCGAAGGTCCCCCCTTCCATCCATCCCTGGTCCTTGCTTTCTTCCTCCCCTTCTTCCTCCTCTCCTCCCTCCCTCCCCCCTTACTTGAAAACCCCAGGTCCCTCCCCCCTCCTCCTCCTCCTCCATCCCCCCTCCCGCCCCTCCACCTTCTTCCCCCCTCTCTGCCTCCCCCCTCTCTGCCCCCTGATCCCCCTAACCTTTCCTAATTTCCTCTTCTCCCCTACCTATCCCTTCTTTCCCCCCTCCTCCTGCACTTCCATACCTTCTCCTGCCTCTGACCTCCCCGTCCCCCCTCCCTTTCCCGCACCTTTCCCTCCCCCCTCTGGCCCTATCTCCCCCTCTCCACCGACCCCCTCCCGTGCCTCACTGTCCTCCTCTCCATACTCTTCCCTCCGTCCCTCATCTTCAAAGACCCGAAATCTATTCTCCACCGCTATCCCCTGCCCTACCTTCCTTACAGCCTCTACCAGAGGCCCCCTCCCCCTTCTTCCTCCTAGAGACTCACGTCCAACCTCCCCCCTTGCCTCTTCTCACCCTTCCGAACTTCCACCCCCTGCCCCCCAGCTCTTCCCCTACCCTCCCCCCTCAATCATTACTACTGCCTGCCCCAATCCTCCACCCCTCCCCCAGCTCGACCTCCCCCTTCATCACCCTCCCCTCCCCCTTCCTCCCCCTCCCCCCATTATGAAAGGCTTGCGGGCAAGCCCGAAAGGTGTGCCCCAGATCCCCACACAAATTACACCGGATTGAGGTACAATGTTCTGTCATGTGCTCCCTTGCCCCACACTTTGCACACTGAACCACTGGGCATGACATACTAAAATGCCGGAAGGAACCACACTTAAAACATTGCCTAGGCTGTCCCTTATAAAAACACAAGATCCGGTCTGTTCCGATGAAAGCCGCCGAAGGAATGTGTTGGGTGACGTGCCCCACCTGGTATAACCTCACCGTCGCCCCCCACCCCCCTGCCCATACCCTACTAGGGTCTGGAAGCTTGACCAGAGGAGTCCTCAACTCTGCATATCTCTGCAGCCAGTAGGTCAAATCCGCCCCTGGGATTGACTCATTCCGCACTAACAGAGTCAGTCACCTGCACCAGGTCAGGTTTACTAATAGGCACAACTCGAAAAGTTCTCCAGTACCCCCCCTTAACCTCCCTGTATTTCTTCCAGAAAATCTCCATTCCCCGTTGGGTCAAAAAACTGACATCGTACTCTGGAATGTTAGCCGGGTGAATGCAGGCATACAGATCATCCGGAAGAAATCCTAACCCTAGAACCATCTTTAACACCACATCCCTACTCGGCATCCCCCCTCCCCCACCCACCTCAATTGAACCACATTCCAACGTTTGGGAACAGGCCCCCCAGACCACCCCTCACCTCCCATCCCCCCTTCACTGTCCAACCCCCCCACCACTCCCCATACCAACCACCGCAGCAAAGGAAGGAGCCCCCCGCCCCCCCCCCATCTTTGGAGCTCGAGGCTTCCTGCCCTTCACATACCAAACCCCCCCTCACATGACCCTTCTTGCCCACAACATCCCCTTCCTTGATCCCATTGTCCCCCCTCCCTTCCCTCCCTCTCCAGCCTGAACCTCATCCCCCTGACCCCCCAGACCTCCCAAACCAGCTAACCTACTCCCCTCAACAGGATATGTCATTCAAATCCTCCCCATTCCGCAATCCCTACCCCCCTCCCCCTTCCTGCAAACCAAGCCTCCCCCCATCGTCCTTGCCCAAACCTGGAACAGAGTCAACAGTCTGACCCAAACCCTCACAGTTCAATAATCCCCCCACCTGAGTCGCAACAATGTCAGGAAAAGTGTTCAGCAACTTATCTGCCGTCTGTTGTAAAGCTGGCTCAGCATGCCGCTCCTCAGCCGGCAGGTCCCGCATGAGACGGACAGGGAATCCCGATTCAGTCTGTTCCTCCTTCTGATCCCAAGTCCCTGCTGCCTGCCTGCCCACGATCAGCAAGTTCCGTCCCTCTCCTGTTGCCTGCTTGGCCAGAATCTCCTGGTGCTCCATGACTGGTGGGCGGGGCCTCCCCGATCCAGCGAATGCCGCCACTCGCCCCTCTGTACCGTCTGAAATGTCACCATCCTGTAATGAACTGCCAACCTTCCCTGGTGCCTCTGGAAGCTGTTCTCTGCCGGGTACAGCGCAACCACCACCCGACTCGCTGTTTGCCGTCTCTCCCTACAGGAAACCGCCATTGTGCACCCCGGACGCTGCTCGTGGGTGGGGCTTCTCTGAACATAATGGCAGAGATGTAACTGCAGTTGATGATGATGGCTTCTGCTGCAATCCCTCCAGCTCTGCCTCCGCTACAATCTTTCTTTCTGGAGGTTCTAATATCGATAAGTCACCATCTCCTTCACTGAAAACCTCTGCCACTACTTCTGTAGAAAAAAGCCTGCAGCCTGAAACTCCCTCCTCCGTCTCCACAATCTGAAAGGTTTTTAATTGCTTTCTCTTCTCCCACAGGTGCAGTCACCAGCCCTGCCTCGAACCACATCCAGCTGCTGCCTCCCTGAAGTCTGCCTGCTTAGTAAGTCCCCTGGACTGAGTTACCAGGTTTTTCATAAACGTTAAAGTGGATGTACTAGAAGAGCCTGGCAAGTCCTCTGGTTTAGACAAATCCTGAGACAAGGAGGCTAGACCCGATGTCCGCAGTTCTGTACCTTCCCAGGGAACTGCAGACTCTTGCTGGGACACAGTTCCCCCTTGACCTGAAGACTTTGACATTAAAGCCATACGTTCTTGATTACAATATAGTTCTCTTAAAGGGTTCTCAGGTCCCTTTTTCAAACCACTCAGCAACAATTCTTTCTTTAGTATCAGCTTTCTCAAATGGGCTTCCTCCTTCACATAACCATTCTTGTGCTCAGCTGGCAAGAGTTTACTCATAACCTTTGCCATTTTCACACGCTTTCCCAATTCAGCCAGTTCTTTCTCCACGTTTAATTCTTCGCACCCTACAGATCACACTGCGTGCTGGGTCCTCAGGGTCATAACGTTCATCTAGGAATTCCTCCTCTTCCTCCTCTGAAGACCCACTCTCCTCACTTTCTGCCCCATCAAATGCAGGGAAAAATTATGAGCTAACTTCCATAGCCTCATCTTCCTTTCTCTGCTTAGGGTGCCCTTCCAAATCAAGGTCAGGTAATACACATAAAGTAGCACATATGAGTTTATCTTGTTGGGCAGACTGGATGGACCGTGCAGGTCTTTCTCTGCCGTCATCTACTATGTTACTATCCAGTTTATTTTATTTTCGAAGGCGAAGGGCAGCCATCTTCCGACACAAATCGGGAGATGGCTGGCCTTCTCCTAAAGCCGGCCAAATCGGTATAATCGAAAGCCGTTTTTGGCCGGCTTCAACTGCTTTCCGTCGCAGGGCCGTCCAAAGTTCAAGGGGGCGTGTCAGCAGTGTACCGAAGGCGGGACAGGGGCGTGGTTATGAGATGGCCATCCTCGGCCGATAATGGAAAAAAGAAGGGTGTCCCTGACGAGCATTTGGCCGACTTTACTTGGTCCATTTTTGTTCATGACCAAGCCTCGAAAAGGTGCCCAAACTGACCAGATGACCACCGGAGGGAATCGGGGATCACCTCCCCTTACTCCCCCAGTGGTCACCAACCCCCTCCCAACCAAAAAAAAATGTAAACACATTTTTTTTGCCAGCCTCTATGCCAGCCTCAAATGTCATACCCAGCTCCATCACAGCAGTATGCAGGTCCCTGGAGCAGTTTTTAGTGGGTACTGCAGTGCACTTAGGCAGGCGGACCCAGGCCCATCCCCCCACCACCTGTTACACTTGTGGTGGTAAATGAGAGCCCTCCAAAACCCCACGAAAACCCACTGTACCCACATGTAGGTGCCCCCCTTCATCCCTAAGGGCTATGGTAATGGTGTACTGTTGTAGGGAGTGGGTTTTGGGGGGCTCAGCACACAAGGTAAGGGAACTATGCAGCTGGGAGCAATTTGTGATGTCCACTGTAGTGCCCCCTAGGGTGCCCGGTTGGTGTCCTGGCACGTGAGGGGGACCAGTGCACTACAAATCCTGGCTCCTCCCACGACCAAAGGGCTTGGATTTGGCCGGGTTTGAGATGGCCACCATTAGTTTCCATTATTGGCGAAAACCAATAGCGGCCATCTCTAAGGCCTGCCCAAATGTTGAGATTTGGCCGGGCCCGACCGTATTATCGAAACGAAAGATGGCTGGCCATCTTCTTTCGATAATACGGTCGGGTATGCCACTTTACAGGGCCGTCATTACAGATGGCCGCCCTTATAGATGGCCGGCCCCATTCGATTATGGCCCTCCACGTTACTATGTAATGAATACTTATGAGACACATTTGTATGCGTACTATCTGCATTGTATGCAGGACTGGCTCAAGAGATAGTGGTGCCCTGAGCCAACTTGCTTTGGTGGCACTTCCCATCACATCACTTCCAGCACCCCTCCCCTGCAGGTTCGGTATCACTTTCTCCCTTGGGTCAGCATCTCTCCCCACCTCCCCAGGTCTAGTCTCTTTCCTCTCCTCTATCCCCCTCTCCACAGGGTCGGCACTACTCCCTCGCCTCTTACAATCCCCCAAAGTCCTGTAAAGTGTATATTGGTTGCCAGTGGCAGCAGCATGACAGGCTGCCTTCAGCTAGCCCCTAGGTCTTCTCTCTGCTGCGTCCCACCCACAGGAAATTGCATCAGAGGAAGCAGAACACAGCAGAGGGAAGACCCAGGGGCTGGCCGAAGGCAGCTTGTCTTGCAGCTGCCACCAGTGATCCACATAATAGGCCTGTGAGGGAGCAAGAAAGGTAAGGGGGGGCAAAAGAAAGAAAGGGATAGACCAGACGGGAAGGGGAGGGGGAAAGAAAAGGCTTAACTTGTAAACCAGGTGAGGTCAGAGGCCGAGTATTTTGGCTCCCTCACTTGCCTGTGCCCTGGGCCAGAGCCTCAATTGGTCCAGTGGTTAAGGCAGTCCTGATTATATGCACATCTAGCTCACGAATGTTCATTAGGAATGGCCTGAAAACCTGAACCATTTAGGACCCTCCTGAATCAAAGTGGATCCCACTGCTGTAGAGAGTGGTGAGAGCTTGTGAAAACAAGTCTCATCATACACCACAGCAGTGACAGACAATAAACTAAACCCCATGTTAGGGATAGGATGACGTAAAACCCGAAACTTAAACTGAAAAGAAACCAAAACTGTGCTAGAAAGAAAATCTTGCCTCATGGATAAAAGTTTCACATTTTATTTCTGATGAAAAAAATATTTACCATGATTGACTATTTTAATTTTGGGTTCAATTAAATAAATTATCAAATAAAAAGAAAGAAAGAAAGAAATCACATCCTTTGCTAATAAAAGACAGTTGAAGGGCTTTTTGTATCTTGGAAAACATAACCCTTTTTCATTATTATTTATGCAATCCCCTCCCCCTCCTTTTCTTAATTGCATAGTACATTTTCACTTTCATTATTATATCCACAAATCTAATTTCCCCTCCTTAGAAAGGATGTATTACTGTCATCACCACTGGGAAGTAGTCAGAGGAAGCACATTGATCTTGTTCACTCAGTGATATCAGTTTGAACATAGAAGGGCAAGAGGCCAACAATGCTTCAATCAACACATTATTCAACTCTATTGCAAGCAACAAGGAAGGTCTGGTATAATCAAGCTTCTATTGTGAACCCTTACAAATCCTATTAGGCCTACAATCAAGTTTGTGATTTTGGTGAACTTAAAAAGAAATATTAACTACAGGATCCTTCTGCTATGGTGCACTGAAATCTGGGCTTAGCACATGCTAAGATCTTTCCCATATGCTAAGCCCAGATTTAATGTGATGCTTCTTTAGGACATTTTGGGACCCTTTTACTAAGCCGCGTAAGCGTCTACGCATGCCCAACGCACGCCAAAATGGAGTTACCGCACGCTACCATGGTGCTCTTGCAGTAATTTCATTTAACAGCGCGTGTCCACTACATGTGTTAAAAAAAAAATTTATTTTCTGCTGCGCATATCGGATGCGCGCCAAGTGGCATTTGGCATGCATAGGCCATTACTGCCTGGTTACTGCATGAGACTTTACCACTAGGTCAATGGCTGACGGTAAGGTCTCAGACCCAAAATGGACGTGCGGCAATTTTCATTTTGCCGCATGTCCATTTTCCGCAAAAATTTTAATAAGGCCTTATTTACAGATGCGCTGAAAAATGATTCTGCGCGCACCCAAAACATGTGTGTACACTACCACAGGCCATTTTCAGCGCACTTTTGTAAAAGGGCCCCTTTGTATTTTTTGATTTTGAGGTAATGCAGTAATGTTTGCATTAGCATGCAGTACCTGGAAAAAGTCAACATGGAAGCACTTACCTCCTCCTATTTAAGAGGCACTACGTGCTCCCAGTTTAATTCAGCATTAGCCAGTTAAAACACACGATAATCCAAACACACTAGCTGGTTAACAATTTCACACCCGTTCTCCGCTCCTGACACATCCCCTCTAATAAAATATTTTTTAAAAATTGTTAACTGCGTCAGTGCACTGAAAAGGGGAAAATACTGCAAACTGTTTTAATACATTTTGCAATTTCAAAAGTAGTCAATCCTATACAAACACAAAACTAGGACTGGATGTATTGGAACTATCCTGCTTATTTTCGAAAGAGAAAAACGCCTATAGTGCGACCTAAATCAGGAGATAGACGTTTATCTCACAAAGGCGCCCAAATCGGTATAATCGAAAGCCGATGTTGGACGTTTCCAACTGCACTCCATCGCAGAAACGAATAAAGTTGACGGGGGCATGTCGGAGGCGTAGTGGAGGCGGAAGTGGGGCGTGGTTATCAGCCGAGGAGAGATGGGCGTCTTTAGCTGATAATCGAAAAAAAAGGCGTTTTTACTGCGATTTTGGGTCACTTTTTTGGACCCTTTTTTTCACGAACAAGTCCCAAAAAAGTGCTCCAACTGCCCAGATGACCACTGGAGGGAATCGGGGATGACCTCCCCGGACTCCCCCAGTGGTCACTAACCCCCTCCCGCCAAAAAAACCCCACTTTAAAAACTTTTTTTCCAGCCTGTATGCAAGCCTTAAATGCCGTACCCACCTCCATGACAGCAGAATGTGTTTGATCCTCTCACAGCCTTTCCCTGGGTCAGATGTGGCTCTCGCGTGCAGTACAGGGTGTATAATTATACTACAGCAAGAGGCCCTCACTGGATGCCCACCGGAAGGGTGGAAGGCCAGATTTTAGGACTCAGGCTGTAAAAATACCAGCTAGGTTTAAAAATCTATGACTGGCTGAGCAAGGACTTGCATTTCCTGTAAGTTAATATGTGTCCCCGCTTGGGATCCATCCACTGGAATAGTGGTGGGTCAATTTACATACCTTAAACAGCCTAAACTGCTAAAAAGTACTGAAATGATTTAATATTTGAGAATCTGCAAAAAGCAGGTCTGAACAATGAGTCCTGATACAAACTTGGTACAATTTTTAAATCAAATATAGCATCTGTAATGAAAGATCAGATGAATAAAATGGAGCTTATTAGTTTTGGTATACAATGATACAGAGGTAATACAGAGTTCATGAGAAAAGTATGAAAAGTATTGCAGCCGGAAGATGTGAAACTGTTATCTCAACGCTTCCCAAAACATGTTGATAATTAGCAGTAGCTGAGAACGGAAGGAGGTGGGCACATCAGATAGCAGATCGCATGGGAAAGTATGATCTCAGAAAGTGAGAAAGATTAGGAGCAAGGTTTCTCACCATTCACTTCTATGGAGAGGATAAAGTATAAAAGATGGCAGATTTTGGCTTAGTTTGAGAGTCTTCTCCAAAGCTTCTGTCAGACGGCGAAGCCCTGTGCGGCTGAAACCAGAATCTGATGTCTGTATTTGTATCAACTTGAAGACTTGTGTTTGGGTAAGAAATAAAATGTACTTATCTATCTAAACCTATCTCTGTCTTTATTTTTATTGATTCTTTCTTCTCTTTACCTAACATTTAGTCTACAAGGCAGATCACATACAAGTGACACTCAGTCTTTGCAGAAACTTAGACAGATGTTTAGTAAGATTTATGTGGGAACATAAATGGCCCAGAATATACCTAGATCCAGAAAAACAGAAGGCAGTAGTTATGGGAATTAGTTTTCAATTACAGCTCCTAATGCCACCCCCTTGTGATTGGGTGACAATGGAGGTTAGAGAAACTATACAGAATCTGTTATATGAAATAAGTACCTTTAGTCCCCCGTATGACAGAGTCAGAAAGAGGTCTATAAGAAGAGGTAATTAAAAACAGTGGTGAGTCCCGAACGATGACAGTACTCGCTATCCTTCTTTATCTTCTTTTGAACGCAAGAGGGGATACTTAATTTTGTGCGTTCAAATGTTCTCTGTTTCTCTCTGTTACTTTATTTTCCTTCTCTCTCTTTTTTCTCTCATACTCACCTGCCTCTCCCTACCGCTACTTTCTGTCCTTCTGCCTCACACGGACATTGCCCATTGTCTTTTTACTTTCTTCCCTGAACGTCTTGCTGCCTTGCGCTGCACTAATGCAGTGGGGTTGAATATTTGTGTTCAAACCTTCGTTTCTGTCTTTCAATATTCTGTTCTGTTTTTTCTCACCCTCTTTTCTTTCTCCTATCCTGTCCATCTCTTTGATTTGCGTGATGTGCGCAAGACTGTGCTTGTTGTGTGAATGAAGCATAACAACGAATCCAGGCGACTGCGATTTGGGGTTTGCTGTAAGCTTATTTCAATGTTCAAAATCTTTGGATTGGTCTTTATGCTAGCAATTCTCGCTTAACAATCCTTAGAGATTGCGCATTTTCTGCTTCCAATCCCACCCTGTGTTCTGTCTTAATCCCTCCTTTTCAAATCCCTGTTCCCCTGTTCTTATCATGTATTCTGTTCTTTCTTCTTCTGTCGACCTTATTTTCCTCCCCAACCCCTTTTCCTGTTCTCCTTCATCCTAACTTCTTCTACCTATCTCTCCTATTAGTCCCCTGGGTCTAATCCTGCTCTTTTCTCTTCTGTATGTTCCCGTATCGGGGGAAGTCCCTTTATTCTAGGAGAACAGCACGCTTTCAAATTGCTCTCTCTCTTAAAATCCTTTTGAATTCTCTGTTCTTATAACCACTCTTCAAAACTGACAGACAGCCCCCACCTTTTCACATCTGCTATTGCCTTCACTCTGTGTGTGCGACTCTATTCCTCCTCATTCTTTCTATTGGACTTCCTACAACTTTCTTTTTTGCTGAAAACAGTAATTACGGTGTTCAACTTTGTAGCTGCTTACCGTCGTCCAACTGCTGTTTTCCTCTTATCTAATCAGTTCCTTCAGTCTTCTGAACTATGCTTTCTCTCTAACCACTCAGCCCACAGCCCCCCCTTCCTGTCCACACTTTTCTCGGCTCTTTTTCATAGTGCAGCATGAATAACTGCGTAGTATCTCTTATTTCGTTCCTTTTCCTTTTGTATCTTTGTGTGTGTCTTTGCACTCTGTCTGAATTGTAACTATACTGTTCCGTCTCTGCTTTTCTTATTTCTCATTTCCACCTGTCAAAATCTTTATTATTTACTGCGTAGTTCAACTGATTGCTCTTTTTCACAGCTGTTCAGTCCTGTGCTCTCACCCCACCCCCATAGCCATTTTTCTTTCCTTAAGTCCAATCTGAATCCCTTCCTCCACAACATTTTGTTCTTGTCCCCCTTTTTCTGCCACAATAATCCTCCCTGCCCTCCTCTCTGATGCTCTACCGACTCCTACACCATATGTCTGTGGTCCGTGTATAAGGCTGTGGCCCGCACGGTACCAATTGGGGTAACTTGATACCTTACATACACCTTTTTGGCTTCTTGTGCAAACCAGAAATCATTTTTTTTTATTTTTTGATTTCCTAGAAAACTTTTCTTTTTCCTTCTCAGTCCCATGTGCTGTGAGGTTTGATTCTCTTTCCGGAACAAAGCTTATTACATTACTAGTAAATATATACTCCCTCTTGGGCTTCGAATCTGCCTTTGTAAATCTATTTAAACTTGCCCGAAGAGTTGTAAGTTCTAAACCCCTTTTTCTCACATTTTTTAATATCCTTATTCAGGCTTCCGAAACTGCCATTTCTTTCGGTAGCTTTTAAAGGTTTTCCCTAACAAGTGCTGTAGTTCACTATCTCAAGGACATGAGAATCTGGGAAGATTGCCCACTTTAGCTGCCTTATCAGTCCAGCACTGCTTTGGCAGAGGAGGCTCTACAGTTCACTTTTAAAAGCTAAGAAAGTGATTTTTTTTCTCTCCCCCTTTTCCGTTCGTTTTTGTCCCTGTTCTATGCTGAAGTGGTACAAGTTAAACAGTCATTTACACAGATATTCTTTTTAACCTCTCACTGCCTATCCTCTGTCAACTGTATTGCTCCTAAATCCATCTAACTAACTCCCTCTCATATCTTTTTCATATCATTCAACTCCGGTTTCCCCTCGAAATTGGTACAACTTTTTCTTCAACATATTCTCGACTTATGTAAGGGTCCTTCCCTTAACGCCGATGAGATTATCTGATTCTCTGGTATGTTTCCTTAAGCAGGCACCATAATTGTAAAATGACTTGCCAAGTCCGTTATACGTGCACCTCTGAGCATGTAAGATTGTACGGATGTATTTCTGCTTTCACTTTTAAAATTATGGCACTGCATTTTAGTCTTACTCTGCATTCTCCTTTTATCAGGGCATACTTTTTTCTCCTCTTTTGTGTCATTTTATTAGGACGTTGTCTCCCACTCCCCAAAATTCTCTGCTTATACTGCTTTGACTTTTGGGCGTTGCCCTCTATTTTATTTCATCTCCCTTAAACAATAGACCGTCTGAGACTCTAATGCTTTCTCATTCTGTCTCTGAGCCGTGATTTTAACCCCGAGACAGGTTTTTCTTTCTTTTTGTGCTGCAAGTGACAGTTTGATAGACCTTATCGTGCCACACCTTCAAACATACATTACTTGACTTTCCCCTCTAAAAAAACCAGCTTTCTCCTTCTTTGTCCTAGTGTGGTTTCCTGTGATCACATTACAATGCTTCTAGGAAGCCTTAGTCCGGAAACTAAAAATTAACCCTTACTTAACAGAATCAAGCAATATGCTGGTAGTAATGAAATTGCCGTTTGAGAAGATGATGGCTGCGTGCCATGATAATACAGCGTTGCTTCACATCTCAAGTTATTTCCTGTTGTTTCTTTATAACCCAACCCACCTTTTCTTTCCTTCTAATGCTGCAGCTGTTCTGTTTGTCATCATTTACACATATCATTCCAATCACTGATTAGTATGTATGTTTTATGCCGTATCATTGGAAGTTCTTGGTGTAAGAATCACATGCTTTAATTTGTTTTTTTCCCCCTTTCACCTGTTTAGGCACAGAAGTTTCCTGCCATCGCATTCGGGTTTATTAATTTGTCATATTTATGGCTATTAACTTGTGATATTTGCACCACGATTCTGGTGTCCTGTTTCACAATTTATTATATTTTCCTGTTTAGATGCTACTTCCAATCTATCTGGTACCCGCCCCAAAAGCATTTAATATGTATTTTCCTTTATTTCATTTATTCTAGGGGTACAGCTCTGGACTACACATGTTACAATGCCTTTCTTGCCTTTTGTTGAAATCGGTGTTTCAGTAACATATATGGTTATCCCCACAGTCTGTTTCCTTTCTTTTTTTAATATATACTCTATATGTTTATTTTGTTTGTTTATTGCTCATTCCTTTACTCCCCGGTACTAGGGAGAATATAAAGCTGCTTGATTAATGGTCCGCAATGCCTGTCCATCAATCTCTAAGTCCCACCCACTTCCCCATATTCTGCATGTCAGATATTTTTCAGACTTTTATGCTTGTGCTCAAGTTTTGTGTTTTAATTTTATGGTCATTGCTACACAACTTTTTTTATTTCTCCACTTTATCTTTACATATAAATTACTTTCCTGTTGTACTACAGGTATAACTGTATGGATGAATTTATTTTTATTATTTGCCCCGTCCTTGCTCAATTTCTTGTGTCCTCTTTAATGCTCTTGAGTTTCCTTCTCGTGGTTTGTTGAGTGGAAAACATATTGTCTAGCGAATGATGAACGTGTAATTTTTCACATTTTTTGTTCTGACTAATGTGTTCCAACTAATGACTTTTTTATGGTAGTACCTTCCCCGAAGAGCTTACATGTGTTTTATTTCTTTTTTTTATTTTTTTTTTACTTGCTATCTCTGGAATAGGTTTCAGGGATTCTTTCTAGGAACATACCATATATCTTTTTATTTTATTTCTCTCTTTTTCCTTTTCTAATTTTTTATTATTATTTCTTTTACCAGTGTCACGCTATAACCATTGACGATACTGATGCCTGGGGCTTACACCTATTGGAGGGTCACAAATCCTTCAATGGATGACAGTATCTTAATTAGTAGATTTTGAGCAGACTTCCATTCCATTTTCGGAGTGGCCTGCGGATTCGGCATTATTGCCCACATATGAGTTACCTAGTACAGATGAGCGTGGGAGCAATATAGAGACGTCTGAGGCTTTTCGTTGCGAGTTTGGACTAGTTGACTAGGGCCTTCAAATATTTTTGAGCGGCTAGTGGTAACAGAGAAAATTCCTAGTCTTTCAATGTTTTAGTAGGGTTAGTGGTAACAGAGAAAATTCCTAACCATAAATTTTTCAGTGTTTTGTTGTAAACGAGAAACATTCCAAACCACTGTAGGTCCATTAGAGGGGTTAGTGGTAAAAGAGAAGATTCCTAATCTGCGGAAATCCATTGGACCGCTGCTCTTCAACTCATAGGACCTTATTCGCTGGTTTTTTTGAGTTTTTTGGGAGTGTTTGCAATGTCCCTTTTTGGGGGCTCTATCATGGGCTGGAGCTCATGGCCAATTGTAACCGGAATAATTCTTGGCAGGCAGTAGAAACCGAGATTTATTCCTGTCTTTAGAAGCACACTCTGGGGAGTAGTTTTTATTAATTTGGGATAGAGTAGTATAAATATATAATAGCTGACACTTTATTTATTTATTTACTTTTGTACTGTCTCGCTAGGCATATTTCTGTTTACAGCTTTTGTCTTGCTTTCTCCTAATGTCACTTGCGGTCAAAGCGTTGAGCTTTCCGCCAATTAGTAATTTTTATTTTGGATCCCTTTGTTGGAGCACATTAACAGATGCATGAGTATGATTGTGTTATGTCTCTGCATGTTTTACTATTAGGATAATCATTGCATGTTTTTGTAAACTGTTAGCACATTATCATTTCTAGATCTCCTTGCTATCTCTGAAGCTGCTTTTTTAACTACTGACCTTGTACCAGGTTCTAGGACTGGTCAATATATATGTTACTAATCTAGTTCATTTTTCTATAGGAAATAACAGGTTTGAAATTTATTTGTAGACCACTTGCTCGCTAGGTCCCGTTAATATATATATTGGGTGATGATGTTCACAACCCATTATATCATATCTTCCTCTCGGTACCCAACACCAGATACTGGTGATTTGACATCTATTCAGATCTCTGGTAAGGACTTTCTGAAACAAACCTTTCTATTTTGCGGTTGACCTCCCTATGCCACCGAGAGTTCGGAAGGGCGTAGTGATCCTGCCAACTGTTCTCTTTTTCAATTGATTTCCTGCACTGAAGATTACATTGCACGAAGCGTGAGTATAATTTCATTTATTGTGTGTGTTCTTTGAAAATTGCATAATTGTTTCAGATATTTACTATGAAAGGGTCTATATTATGTGCCATCTAAAACACTGTTTATTTGTGACGTTGTTTAAAATAACTAGTGCTGATGTTCACTTCCTGGCTCTTTATTGGGGATGTGTTCCGTAAGAATGTATTAAGTATTTTAATTTTTTCTTTTCACGTCTTATCTACAACTTTCAAACTTTCTTCCCTGCCTCTTAAAGATTTATGGTTTTAAGACAGAGTTCCAGCATTTCTGGTTCTCAATAGGGTTTCAAGATTAACCCTTGCATAACACAACTAACTGGTAAATCCGAACTAAAGAAATTCAGTTTGCTATTATTTTAAAGTTATGTTCAGAAAAGACTAGCTACAATTGCCAACTTCCTTTTTATTGAGACCCGTACCTATGGAAAACAGATAAAGTAATAACCTTCTTTTTCTCCTTTTCCTCTCCTGCAGTATTAATTCTATGAAGACTAATTACACCAGCATGACGTATTAATATAAAAATTTCAACTTACAGTTTTTGCCTGACCCCCCCACTTTGGTGTCAGGTATAGGTATAGACCTATTTTCAGTCACCATTATATCCAATGCTTGCAGTGAGCAGTAAACTCAAATTAGATACAGGAAGCACCGTTATTTCGTGATATCCTTAAGACCGAATGACAGAGATTAACCCTTGTAGTTCTTATTTTCTCTAAAGTTCATCTTTACAATATATGATAAAGAAATTCATTACGTGTATCAGATTTTTAATGACTGTGATTCTGTGTTATCCTTGCTACTCTTTGTTTAGAATTCAATTTACAATGAAGGCTTACAAGCTGTTCCATTTATCATATGAACATATCCTACTGATCAATTTGTGCATTTATTGCATTAATAAAAATTGTTATTATATTCTTGATTTTTGAATTTTACTAAAATATTTTAATAAATGCTTCTACTCGTTTCCTACTTATAGAGCTGCTTCTCCTCTGTATTTAAAATATATTCTAAATTGTAAATTGATTCCTGGGAATATATAAGCTTATTTCTAGCTATCCCTCTGTATGTGAATCTTGATATGCTGTCATAATTTAGGGCCCAAATTGTGAAAGCATAGAAAGGATCAGTTTAAAATTTAATATAATTTTTATTTTCCAAATTGGCTGTGAACTATTACAGAGGACTATAAGTTATTGTCCTTCTCATTTGACCTATTTAAACCTTGTAAAGGTCACGTGAGGAGGCCTCATAGAAATATATGGTTTTTACATCTTTCTTTTCTGATATTGGCTTTTCTCTATCTCTCTAAATATCATATTAAAGGCTGTTGTATTTTCTTAGAGCAGACTCTGACCACAGTGTTTCCTCAGACTCTGCTGACTTCCTGTGCCAGCACCATCAACTCTTCAGAGAAAACTTGTTTTCTACTTGTAATTTGTGATATTATATATTGAGTCTATACTCCACATACTGGTGCACCAAGGAACTAACAATGCATTCTTTGACTTTTCTTTCTAATGATCCTGTACTAAGATTTAAATACTAGGCATTACTCGTATGTCATCTCTATTTAATCAGTACTGTAGGTTGACTGAAGACTGCAAATCCAATTCATGATCTACCGCCTCTATTCCAGTTTAGTACTTCTGCTGCAACTGACCTCTGACAAGAAGAAGGAGCACCAACTTCTCCAATGAGAATTTTCTTTTGTCCAAATGATGTCCTTAATTTAGACCTTCTCGGTTATGCTCTTAAATATTCTGCTATATTAAATATTTTTGCAGGCTCATCTTTTCCAGAACTTACATGGCACTTTACATACGAGCTCTCTATTACAACAGACAGCGATCGTGATTCCAGAAGATACTTCCATCACCTGGACTAGTTATGCATTTTAAATTCCTGCACATTAGACTTCTGCTCTGAATATGACTATTTCCTAAGCTACCCTTCTTTCTGAATCATCTAGCTCGTAAGTCCTGCTGGCCTCCTGCAGCTGAGGGCTCAACCCTTGGTGAATGGTAGTCATCGTAGGTGAAGATTCCATATCTATTGGCGATAAATGGCGACGCATTGCCCTCCATACATCAATAATTGAACATTTACCATCATCTCTAAATTTTAATTGTTTTTCTCTTTTGTTCCATATACTTTACCATTGTTATTTGATCATGTCTTTCTAAAAATTACCAATCTGTCTCGCACATTATGCAAGCCAGAAGTGGGGATATATTATGCAAATCCCAATTCCAAATCCCAATTCCAATTTTTTTTTATTTAATTTTAAGTTGATGGTAGAATAAAGACATGGAAAGATCCCAATTTGTACACCACAAGTACATCTTCAAGATCTATCCTGGCCCAAATGATGTTAGATCCCTTCCTTCAGCAAGCCAGCCTGAAAACCCAGCCCTGTTGGATCTTCCAGAACTCCGTCCAGATTCTTCAACGCTTCCACCGCCTCAACCATGATCGATGAAAGAGAATTTAGAACTGATACTGAATTTGAGAATTACTGTTGCTGTTTATGGACATTATAGATTCATATTATGTTTTATTTTCAGTTTAGCAGCAGTCCTGTCTAGATATTGAAAAGGTTTTATTTTTATTTTCCTATTATTTCCTTTAATTGTTCTAATTGTTTTTCCACGAGTTTCCCCGTCATTTCTGTTTATGTAATTTAAATTGAAGTTGATATTGTTTAGATACAAGGGTAACATCAAACCCTAATACTGGCTAAGATATCATAATGTAGGTGTAAACTCTGTTAGTATCAACCTGTTATGCAATTGTTTAACTTTGGTGTAGGCTTACTTGAGCTGCATGTCTTTCTGTAGGTTTGACTAAGCTCCAAGAGGGGTAACGGATATATACAATGCTTCCCATACTTCCAGGTCATTATGCATATGTCAAGATCCATGCATGACCTTGGTTAATATAAATTTTCCTAGGATTGACCATTTTTGCTGTATGAGGCAACCTCATACTTGCTATCCACTTATTAGTGCTCATGATTGGATGCCAATGATGAGTACTAGTAAGGTCCAGGAATCCCGACCTGTTTAAGGATTCTGAATACCTACAATCTTAAACAGCCTGCAATCAGAGTACTATTTGTTGAGCCCATAACAATGCTTAATCAAAACCACTGTTCCTTCCGAGGACCACTGAGATAGATACATTAGATTATCTCCCCATGTACTATGCAACAGATACAATAGAAGTCATAGCAAGACCTGAAAGTGTTTATTAGTATGATCCACCTGAAATTGCTATTACCCGCATACCTATACTTCATGGGATTTTGTAGATGAACTCATGGTTTTGTTCCAATCATAAAACCTCTCTCACTACAGGTTTGAGTACGCCTCAAGAGGGGTAACATCAAGATTAAGCCCAAGGGTTTGGGTAATATAAAGGAAATTCCATATGCCCAAAAATATACCACCTACGAATGAAGTTTTCTGTCTGGCATAATATCTGCTAGCAATGCATAAGAGCAAAACTCCCCCTCTCGTTTGATAGCTTGCCACCTTCTGGAATGGATGATGACGAGCTTGACGAGCTTTGTGTCACCCCTCTCCAGAGGGGGTGACAAGTGGGGAATGTATAATTATACTACAGCAAGAGGCCCTCACTGGATGCCCACCGGAAGGGTGGAAGGCCAGATTTTAGGACTCAGGCTGTAAAAATACCAGCTAGGTTTAAAAATCTATGACTGGCTGAGCAAGGACTTGCATTTCCTGTAAGTTAATATGTGTCCCCGCTTGGGATCCATCCACTGGAATAGTGGTGGGTCAATTTACATACCTTAAACAGCCTAAACTGCTAAAAAGTACTGAAATGATTTAATATTTGAGAATCTGCAAAAAGCAGGTCTGAACAATGAGTCCTGATACAAACTTGGTACAATTTTTAAATCAAATATAGCATCTGTAATGAAAGATCAGATGAATAAAATGGAGCTTATTAGTTTTGGTATACAATGATACAGAGGTAATACAGAGTTCATGAGAAAAGTATGAAAAGTATTGCAGCCGGAAGATGTGAAACTGTTATCTCAACGCTTCCCAAAACATGTTGATAATTAGCAGTAGCTGAGAACGGAAGGAGGTGGGCACATCAGATAGCAGATCGCATGGGAAAGTATGATCTCAGAAAGTGAGAAAGATTAGGAGCAAGGTTTCTCACCATTCACTTCTATGGAGAGGATAGAGTATAAAAGATGGCAGATTTTGGCTTAGTTTGAGAGTCTTCTCCAAAGCTTCTGTCAGACGGCGAAGCCCTGTGCGGCTGAAACCAGAATCTGATGTCTGTATTTGTATCAACTTGAAGACTTGTGTTTGGGTAAGAAATAAAATGTACTTATCTATCTAAACCTATCTCTGTCTTTATTTTTATTGATTCTTTCTTCTCTTTACCTAACATTTAGTCTACAAGGCAGATCACATACAAGTGACACTCAGTCTTTGCAGAAACTTAGACAGATGTTTAGTAAGATTTATGTGGGAACATAAATGGCCCAGAATATACCTAGATCCAGAAAAACAGAAGGCAGTAGTTATGGGAATTAGTTTTCAATTACAGCTCCTAATGCCACCCCCTTGTGATTGGGTGACAATGGAGGTTAGAGAAACTATACAGAATCTGTTATATGAAATAAGTACCTTTAGTCCCCCGTATGACAGAGTCAGAAAGAGGTCTATAAGAAGAGGTAATTAAAAACAAGGGTCAGATCAGCATTGCATTGTGGTGGGTGTAGGTTATTGGGCTCCGTGATTTCATTAGCTTGTGTTACAGTCTCACGATGTTGGTAATTGGTAGGCTCTTCTCCCATGTTGCGTTTCCCCCTGCCTACTGGGTCAGAGTGTGCCCTGTTGTGTTTCCTGTTGTAGTCCATGCGGTAGTGGCCATTTTTGTAAGCCAGTTTTAGTTCCCTTTCCTGTGTTAGCCACTTTACAGAACTTAGTTCTTACCTTGAATGTGGCTGAAAGAGGGCATTGTACAGCATTCTGCCAGCTCTGACCTACTGCTCATCTCAGTACCAGGGAGACTCGTTGCCATTGGGGCACAACCTCTGATCTGCAGTTAACTGTGAGTAAAGGTGGTTATTCCAATAAAGGACGTTTTCGGAGACATTAGTCTTCAGGTGTCAACTGGTGTGCCAATATTATATAGCAGCAACCAGTCCTAGAGGCCTGCGTGTATGCAGGTCCCTGGAGCACTTTTAGTGGGTACTGCAGTGCACTTCAGCCAGGTGGCCCCAGGCCCATCCCCCCCCCCACCTGTAACACTTGTGCTGGTAAATGGGAGGCCTCCAAAACCCACTGTACCCACATGTAGGTGCCCCCTTCACCCCTAAGAGCTATGGTAGTGTTGAACATTTGTGGGTAGTGAGTTTTGGGGGAGGGGATTGGGGGCTCAGCACCCGTGGTAAGGGAGCTATGCATGTGGGAGCTGTTTCTGAAGTCCACCACACTGACCTCTAGGGTGCCCAGTTGGTGTCCTGGCATGTCAGGGGGGCCAGTGTACTATGAATCCTGGCCCCTCCCACGACCAAATGGCTTGGATTAGGATGTTTTTGAGCTGGCTGGTTTTAGTTTCCATTATCGCAAAAAAAAAACAAAAGCCCAGCTCAAAAACGTCCATTTTTTCGAAAATACGGTTCAGCCCGCCCCTTCACATACCTGTTTTTGGAGATAAACGCCCATGGAGATAGACGTTTCCATTTGATTATGCCCCTCCACGTCTATTATACTTGTAATGTACCATAAATCAATAATAATAAATGTGATATATATCTATATGTTATTTATATTGTTTGAAGAGAGTTCAGTATAGACCGTATATACGGCCAAGCTTGTTATCAGTGAGACTAGCCACTAATAATGGCTCACTTTTCAGCTCTATATGTCATTTCATACTCTCTTTATTTCAAGCCTATTTTTGTGTGTAAATAACAACTCAATAAATTTTGTGATTTTCCACCTAATATATATATATATATATATATATTTGTGTGTGTGTGTGTGTGTGTGTGTGTATATGCTAAATATGTGAATGTTCCAAAACTATCCAAACACTATAAGACCCTCTAAATAGAAGACCAGGAAAAATTCTCTCCCAGAAATCCACAGTTTAGTCTTGCTTTCTTTCAAGACCATCCGTACTGTTAATACTAATAGTGAAGCACCAGAAATATTTAAAGAAAATGGAAGGAACTTAGCTTTCCATTATTCAGTAAAACAATTCAACTGTCCATTCCTCTCCATCCGACAGAAATTTCCATTTCAGGTCCTTCCTCAGGGACGCTAGTGCCTCCTTCAATTGGGTCTATTCCTTCCAAATCTCTCAACGTATGGACGCATGAATCCTTAAATAAAAGAAAATCAGACCATGATGCATTTGTACTAGATGATGTCACAGAATTGTAATTAATAAGCCAATTAAATGGTGGCATTCCATTCAATTCCTTCATTCAATCCATCTGGGGCAACTGAATTCTTCGAAAAGCCAACACTGCTCTCTCACTGCTAAAAAAGCTTCCTGATCCCCCTGATAACTAGGTTGTATTTGCTCAATTATCAACCATTGCATTTCAGAAAAATTATGTGCATGCTCTATGCAATGGTTAACCATAGGAGCGGTCACTATTTTGTTTTTCAATCTGCTCCTGTGTTCAAATGTTGTCTAATCATTCTGCTTATGCGTCCCACATATATTTTTAAACAGGGACAAATGATTATATAAACAACTTTCTTAGATGTACAGTCTGTATCAGATTTGTGATGATATGTTTTAAGAGTAAGAGGATGTTGCCACATGGGTCAAATTAGGGACATCGGGCAAGCCATGTAGGATCCACAGGCTTTATGACCTTTATGAGACATATAACATTACATTGATTAGGCTTATTGGATATTATCTGTGCCTATACTCAATTGATTATTGATGTGTTTTTACACCACTCTCTGTTTTTTACTACAGATTGTTTTGGTTATTTCACTCTGTAGGTTTTTCGGAGGTGGTGGTTGGCCCATAATAGAAGCCTTACTAGGTGTGTCCACTGAGTTTGGTACCCTTGGCTATTGAGGCCCCTTATTAAAATCATTTATGATATATCTCTTGATAATAGCACAGATGATTCTTTTAGCTAATTAGAGCAAGTCTTTTTAGTTTCTTATATTTTTTGCTCTAAGCAGATTTGTTAATCTTTATGAGAAGTAGCAGCATAACTTAATTCTGTTTTAAAATTAGAAGATACAAGATGGTTAGATAAAATTTTCTCCCTCGTGAAGGTTACACAAGGACCTGTTTGAAATACATCATGAAGTTGGAGAACATGCCAGTGTTTATAAATGTTATTCACAATAGCTGCAGATTGATTAGTATGGGTCAAAACACAAATTTGTTTTTCTGGAGGTTCTTTTTGAGTATGTTGGAGCAGTAACTGAGGGTTGGCATAGTGTGCCCGATGGTATGCTTGTTTGACTACCCGTGGTGGGTAGCCTTTGGCTAAAAAACGATGACAGTATCTGGGACTGTTGATCAAAATCATCTAATGTACTACAGATTCGTCTAATGCGTAAAAATTGGCCAATTGATATAGCCTTCTTTAATTGACGTGGATGGCAACTGGCACATCGCAGATAATTGTTTCTATCTGTAGGTTTGCGATAAACTGTAGTACTTATATGGTTGTCCTTCCTGAATAATTTTGTGTCCAGAAAAGCAACCTCTTGATGATCATATGTATACGTGAATTGTAGATGCTTATCTAAGGTATTAATCCACGATACAAATTTCTTTAACTCTTGTTCCAAGTATGTCCAGATGAAAAATATGTCATCTATAAATCTAATCCACTTTAAGATGTTTTTTATCCAATATGAAGGATAAATATGTTGTTGTTCAAATTCATCCACAAATAAATTTGCAATACATGGGGCAGTAGCTGTGCCCATTGCTACTCCTTGTTTTTGCAAAAAAGATTCACCATCAAAAAGAAAATAATTCTGAGTTAAAATTAAAATTGTAATGGAACTAAGAAAATGATTAGTTACTCTCTGTTCTCCACTTCTTTTTTCCAGACTTTGTTCAATCAAACTTATAGCGGCATTCTGAGGTATACTAGTATTGATATCCATAGTCACCAATAAACAATCAGAGGGGAGTTCAAGGATGCCCTGTATTTTAATCAAAAAATCTGTAGTATCCTGTATATAGGAGCGCATCTGAAAGACCATAGGTTTCAAAAAATGGTCTAAAACGTTTGACAATGGTTCTAACACTGTGCCTCGTAGGGAGACAATAGGTCTCCCTGGTGGTTTATGAAGTCTTTTGTGTATCTTTGGAACCATGTAAAATTTAGGCAGAGAAGGATTCTTGACCTTAAGAAATTTTTAGTTAATTGACCCGAAGAGAAAGCTGTATGTACTATGTAAGCTATTTCACTGATCAATTGTTGGGTCTGTATTCAGCGGGGTGTACCATTCCTGGTTGTTTAAATGTGACGTGTAGTCTCACTGATAACAAGCTTGGCCGTATATACTGAACTGTCTTCAAACAATATAAATAACATATAGATATATATCACATTTATTATTATTGATTTATGGTACATTACTAGTATATTAGACATAGTTCCAATACATCCAATCCTAGTTTTGTGTTTCTATAGGATTGACTACTTTTGAAATTGGACATTACGCTGTCTCTCCTGTAGGGATATGCTATAGACGTTATCTACCTAGATTTCAGCAAAGCTTTTGACACGGTTCCCCACAGGAGGCTCTTGAACAAACTGGACGGGCTGAAGATAGGACCCGAAGTGGTGAACTGGATTAGGAACTGGTTGACGGACAGACGACAGGGGGTGGTGGTAAAGGGAGTTCGCTCAGAGGAGGGAAAGGTGAGTAGTGGAGTGCCTCAGGGATCGGTGCTGGGGCCGATTCTGTTCAATATATTTGTGAGTGACATTGCCGAAGGGTTAGAAGGTAAAGTTTGCCTATTTGTGGATGATACTAAGATTTGTAACAGAGTGAACACCAGGGAGGGAGTGGAAAACATGAAAAAAGATCTGCGGAAGCTAGAAGAACGGTCTAAGGTTTGGCAATTAAAATTCAATGCGAAGAAATGCAAAGTGATGCACTTAGGGAGTAGAAATCCACGGGAGACGTATGTGTTAGGCGGTGAGAGTCTGATAGGTACCGACGGGGAGAGAGATCTTGGGGTGATAGTATCTGAGGATCTGAAGGCGACGAAACAGTGTGACAAGGCGGTGGCCTTAAGTAGAAGGTTGCTAGGCTGTATAGAGAGGGGAGTGACCAGCAGAAGAAAAGAGGTTTTAATGCCCCTGTATAAGTCATTGGTGAGGCCCCACCTGGAGTATTGTGTTCAGTTCTGGAGGCCGTATCTTGCTAAGGATGTAAAAAGAATTGAAGCAGTGCAAAGAAAAGCTACGAGAATGGTATGGGATTTGCATTACAAGACGTATGAGAAGAGACTTGCTGACCTGAACATGTATACCGTGGAGGAAAGGAGAAACAGGGGTGATATGATACAGACACTCAAATATCTGAAAGGTATTAATCCGCAAACGAACCTTTTCTGGAGATGGGAAGGCAGTAGAACTAGAGGGCATGATATGAGATTGAAGGGGGGCAGACTCAAGAAAAATGTCAGGAAGTATTTTTTCACGGAGAGAGTGGTGGATGCTTGGAATGCTTCCAACGGGAGGTGGTGGAAATGAAAACGATAACGGAATTCAAACATGCGTGGGATAAACATAAAGGAATCCTGTTCCGAGGGAATGGATCCTCAGAAGCTTAGCCGAGATTGGGTGGCAGAGCCGGTGGTGGGAGGCAGGGCAGGTGGTTGGGAGGCGGGGATAGTGCTGGGCAGACTTATACGGTCTGTGCCAGAGCTGGTGGTTGGGAGGCAGGGATAGTGCTGGGCAGACTTATATGGTCTGTGCCCTGAAAATGACAAATACAAATCAAGGTAAGGTATACACAAAAAGTAGCACATATGAGTTATCTTGTTGGGCAGACTGGATGGACCATGCAGGTCTTTTTCTGCCGTCATCTACTATGTTACTATGTTAATACATTTTGCAGCAGCCTGTTTTCTCATGCGAATCCTCAGGCAAGTTAATTGAGTAATGAGCCAATTAGCGCCAATAATTGGGTGCTAACAATCAGTTTTTGTGTTAATTGCCAACAATTTTGATTTATGCATGCATCTTGCTAAGTGCTATTCTACAAAGATGAGTGCATAAAACTTTTACCCCCCCCCCCCCCCCCCCCCCCCATTTACAAAGTCACACTAATGGCTGATGTGTGGCAATGCTGACACAGCCCATTTAAAGTGAATAGGCTGTGCTGGCATTAGTGCACCGGCAGCTGCTAGCTCAGCTTTCTAAACGGGGTTTAGTGTGCAACTGAAAAGGGGGTGTGGCCATGGGAGGAGCAATGGGCAGGTCGGGGGTGTTCACTAAAGACACACACAGTATTATAAAAGTCAGGGGATCCACCTCTGTATTAAATTACACATGAGGTTTCAGTTGGTGTAATTCTCGCAACCAAAGTTGGGCACAAATTCCAGCACTACCTGTTATTCTATTAGCGGCATCCAACTCAGAGCGCTGTTTATAAAATAAAGCTCAGTGCTTTTTTTTTTTTAGCACACAAATTACTGAATCTCATCCTAAATGAACATTAAGGGCCTGCAGGGCACACCTCATGTTTGCACACTCCTTCTCTGTATACATATTTTTTTTGCCCGCCAGTTCTTCCTCCTTTTTTTGCCTACTAGTACTTTTCTTATGTATGCATATTACATTTCAACTCACTCTAGACTTAGTACATAAGTACATAAGTACATAAGTAGTGCCATACTGGGAAAGACCAAAGGTCCATCTAGCCCAGCATCCTGTCACCGACAGTGGCCAATCCAGGTCAAGGGCACCTGGCACGCTCCCCAAACGTAAAAACATTCCAGACAAGTTATACCTAAAAATGAGGAATTTTTCCAGTCCATTTAATAGCGGTCTATGGACTTGTCCTTTAGGAATCTATCTAACCCCTTTTTAAACTCCGTCAAGCTAACCGCCCGTACCACGTTCTCCGGCAATGAATTCCAGAGTCTAATTACACGTTGGGTGAAGAAAAATTTTCTCCGATTCGTTTTAAATTTACCACACTGTAGCTTCAACTCATGCCCTCTAGTCCTAGTATTTTTGGATAGCGTGAACAGTCGCTTCACATCCACCCGATCCATTCCACTCATTATTTTATACACTTCTATCATATCTCCCCTCAGCCGTCTCTTCTCCAAGCTGAAAAGCCCTAGCCTTCTCAGCCTCTCTTCATAGGAAAGTCGTCCCATCCCCACTATCATTTTCGTCGCCCTTCGCTGTACCTTTTCCAATTCTACTATATCTTTTTTGAGATACGGAGACCAGTACTGAACACAATACTCCAGGTGCGGTCGCACCATGGAGCGATACAACGGCATTATAACATCCGCACACCTGGACTCCATACCCTTCCTAATAACACGTGCTCTTCAGCTACATCTACAAGTGATCACCATACACTTGTTAGCATCACACGATATCTGCCCATAATAATATGCTGCATCCTACTTTTTGTTGGATGGCAACATATATGTTTTGAGCTGTTTTTAGTTGGTTCTGTTATAAATGGGTGTCCATCTCGATATAGATTTTTATGTTGTGCAATTCTGGATCCATTTGTTCTATATTATTTTATTCTACAAAATTGTATGTTTTTATGATTATGTGTTTGATTTTATTTTCCACAATTTTATGCATTTATTATTATGTGTTTCATTTTAATCTGTTGACTCCTGAGGCAGGCGTTGTTCGCTGAAACACAGTGCCGTGTCGAGTCTTATCTACTATTAAAGAACAATTTTTCTATCTCTCGTCTCCTTGGTCTTGCTTGGAAGTGTCCTGTTGATCACGCTACTCCCTTTTCTCTGAATTTCCCCTCGTAGCTGATCCAGTTTCTCCACTTCTGTGTGGTTGTCCTCTGGTACAATTCTGAAGACCACACCTTCAAAAAGATATAAACAAGATGGAGTCAGTCCAGAGGACAGCTACTAAAATGATCTGTGATCTTCATCATAAAGAGTATGGGGACAGACTTAAAAAGATCTCAGTATGTATACTTTGGAAGAAAGGCGGGAGAGGGATGATAGAGACATTTAAATACCTACAAGATATAAATAGAGAGGAGCATAGATGGTTGGTGGCCCAACTGTTTGGGGAGGCTAAAGGGGGTGGGGTTAGGGGTGGGGCCAGGGCTGGAGGTTAAATCCATAATTGTCTGATAACATGCAGAAAAAAAAATAAAATAAAAATAAAAGTCACAATTAATACCTTTTATTAAATTTAGATATTAGATATGTAACATATGTCAAAGAATAAAGTGGTTGCTCAAAGCATATTCTAACCACAATCGCTCAACTGCAAAACACTATGCACAACTTTGTCCAAAAACACACTCAGAACCTTACTGTACCATAAATATTACACTGGGCAGACCTAATACACCAATATACCACCCATACGGAAAATGCAGACCGTCAGCAATATGAAACAAGGGATCATATCATCACAATTCTCATGTAGAGCCACAAAACACCCTAATTCATGTTTAATGTGGGATAAAATGCCATAAATAAGTAAATAAATATAAACTTTTAATGTTGAGCACCTGATTCTCAAAGTGGACATATTCCAAACATTATAATGAAAATAAAATGATCTTTTCTACCTTTGTTGTCTGGTGACTTTTTCTGATCATGCTGGCCCAGTATCCGTTCTGCTGCTATCTGTCCTCAGTGCAGGTCAGGAAGTCATCCTCCTTAAATATCTCCCTGGCAACCCAGGACACCTCCAGCCAACCCCCCCCCCCCTGCTTTCCCAGCAATAAGGTAAACAAACCATAAACCAATTTCTACAACTGCTAGAGGGCTTTCACTGCAGCTCCTGCTGTGAGGATGGAGGTAAATCAACAATTTAATCCCCTCAGAGCAGCTGGACTCCACAGCTGATCCATTCTGCTGCAGCAGGGGGGAGGCTTAGCCTCTCCAAGCTTCTTATACCGGAACGCCTATGGCAGAGGAGGCGAGTCTCTTTCAGTTGAAAGAAAGCTCTGGAACAAGGGGGCATAGGATGAAGGTGAAAGGGGATAATTCAGAAATAACCTGAGGAAATACTTATTCACTGAAAGAGTGGTGAATTCATAATGGCCTCCCGGTAGAAATGGTGGAGACAAAAAAAGTATCTGAATTCAAGAGAGCTTGGGACAAGTACATAGGATCTGTAAGGGAGTGATAGGTAGAGTAGATGGTGTAGATGTTTCTATATGGTGAATACATGTTAATTAATATGCACGAACTTCCATTTGTGCTGTTAGCACGGCTTCACTTAGCACCTCCATAATAGGAGGCACTAAGTGCAGCCTTGCTAATTGCAACTAGATTCTATGCACGCAAATGCACATGTCCATATGTCAATTGCAGAGGACATTCTGGGCATGTCCCCAACAATTAACGTGCAGCCTTTGCACCTAACATTGCTGATTGTTGCTGTTAAGGTTAACAGAATGCAAAATGTTAACACTCTAGTGAAAGTCCTGTTAAGGCTTCCCACTAGATACCAATATTTCTTCATGATACTTTTACTGTGCTTTACTAGATATGAAAATCTGATGGTATATACTAAGCATGATTCCTTTCTTACTGGAGGATCACAGATCTACTGTTCTCTATTGGCTGATCTGGCCCTAATATATCCTTATTGGCAGATGATGTTTAATGTGAGCAAGTGCAAAGTGATGCATGTAGGAAAAGGGAATCCTAATTATAGCTACATAATGCAAGGGTCCACATTAGGAGTCACTGACCAAGAAAGGGATCTAGATTGATGATACGTTGAAACCTTCTGCTCAGTGTGCTGCTGCGGCTAAGAAAGCAAATAGAATGTTAGGGATTTTTTAGGAAAAGAATGGAAAACAGAAATGAGGATGTTATAATGCCTTGTTTTGCACCATGGTGCGACCGCACCTTGAATATTGTGTTCAATTCTGGTTGCCGTATCTCAAAAAAGATATACTGGAATTAGAAAAGGTGCAGAGAAGGGCAACAAAAATGATAAAGGGGATGGGACGACTTCCCTATGAGGAAAGGCTAAAGCAGCAGGGCTCATCAGCCTGGAGAAAAGACAGCTGAGGGGAGATATGATAGAGGTCTATAAAATAATGAGTGGGGTGGAAAGGGTAGACGTGAAGCGTCTGTTTACTCTTTCCAAAAATACTAGGACTAGGAGGCATTCGATGAAGCTACAAAGTAGTAAATTTAAAACGAATCAGAGAAAAATTTTCTTCACTCGTGTAATTAAACTCTGGAATTCATTGCCAGAGAATGTGGTAACGGTGGTTAGCTTATCAGGGTTTTAAAAAGGTTTGGACGGCTTCCTAAAGGAAAAGTCCATAGACCATTATTAAATGGACTTGGGGGAAAACCATTGCTTATTTCTGGGATAAGTAGCATAAAATGTTTTGTACTTTTTGGGGATTTGTGACCTGGATTGGCCACTGTTGGAAACAGGATGTTGGGCTTGATGGACCTTTGGTCTGTCCCAGTATGGCAATACTTATGTATTTATGTACTTATGACTTCATCTATCTGGATACCCTTGATTTCTGATTTGTTCCTCCATTCCATAAACTTGCTTATGATCTTCTCAGTCTTAAAATTTAGCTATTTAAAATAATCTTTTAGACTCCTGATATGGTGACTCTGATAGTGTATGAGTTTGTTCTGTACACCTTGTTTTTCTTCCATAATAAGTTTATCCGGAAAGGGGAGGTCAATATTACTACTATTCATCTGAAATTTTAAATTACTGTCACATCCATTCAGCTAGGAAAGAATCATATCTAAATTTTGCTGACCTTCTTTCCTTAAAATTAAAATGTCATCAATGTATCTTTTCCACAATAAAACATTCTCATAAAGAGGATGTCTTCTAAAACTTTATTATTATTTTTTTTTACAAAATTCTCCGTTTATAGATAGATCAGAGGCCTTAGCAATCCCCATTGACATTCCTTTAAAAGTAATAATAATAAATGATAGACTTAGAAACCATAATTATTTTTTTTAGAACGGGCCCCTTAAAAAATTATGCTTTTAAATCTGTCTTATAGATTACCTCATGGACATGGAGAATTATTATTCTTACATCCAATTTGTCCAGATCTCTATGAGGCCAGTTCATAATTCTAAAGCAATATAACAGCACAGGGATTGCAAACTGATTGATGGCTTGTATCTTGTTCTGTGCTGTTAAAGCAATTTTTATATGAATTTCAGTCTTCTGTAGTATACTTTGCAGATCTTTTCTCTTAATAATTTGTGCTGAATTGCTGTACTTTGTACTACTCCTAGATATTTATATATACGTCCCTGAGTAAAGTTGTTTCATATTACAGTCTTCTGTTAGAAAGCTGCTTTCAGTTGGCCTTAGTTTTCCATTACAGAAGGTTCATAATATTCTGAGGCTCAATTGTAAAGTGCATAGACTTACAAAGTTACATAGGTTACCATATAACTTTGTGAATCTATGTGCTTTGAAAATGAGCACCTATATATACTTTATATGATTTTTCCCCCATTTTCCTGCTCTAGTTTGTTGATTTTGTGATTGTATTTTTATTAGGGGTGGGTATGTAGTGCACTATTCAATTAATTTTTAAAAATGTTTATGTTTCAATCATTTTTATTAAAGAAAATGTAAAATCACCAAATGAGCAATAATGATGACGGATTCCAAACAAGATCCCCAACCCCAAACTCCCATCCCCCTAATCCCCCCTCTCTCCCCCTAAAAAATATCTACAGTTAGAACACACTGGGCCATATGTGCAAACGCCTACTGCGGGCTTCTGGAGAAAACATATTCCAAAAGTGAGTCTATATATTCTGAAAGTGCAACCCCTTAGGGGAAGCAATGTCCTGAATGGCAAGGTGTTCCATCTTCAGAAGAGTGGTCATTAAAGCTTGCCACTGTTGCAAAGTTGGAGCATGGGAAGAGAGCCAACACACCAAAATAACCTTTTTGGCCATGAGCACTGTTCGACTCACAAAACCCTTCATACCTCTGGGGTGGAAAGGGTAGCACAGTTAAAAACTAACAAAGGATGATAGTGTACTCCAAATGTCCAAAGAGTGGAGGCCACTACCAACAGTCTACGCCAAAAACTGACAATGAGTGGGCAACTCCAGATCGTGTGGCTCAAGGAAGTCTCAGTAGCATGGCATTTAGGACATTCACCCAGCAATGAGAGGCCACCCTACACGGGGACACATAAAGACATGGAGCAAATTTATACTGTAACTCCCAATAACAAACATTCTCTGTCAGATGACGAATATTCATAACATAATCCTGGAGCTGAGCAGAGGAAAGTTGTGTAGAAGATCTGTATTCCATACTTCTGGAGATTTGATTGAAATCCCTGAACCTAGAAAGTTCACAGGAATGGAACTGAGAAAGAGTAATCATGTAGGAGGTAAATTTTATAAATGGATGCCTAGACGGAAAAGGCACACAAGCACATATGAAGCACATATTTTATTGCGACAAATTATACACCTATGTATCTTTACAAAATTACTCCAAGGAAAGTAGGCACACATATTTGTGTTCAAGTATGTGCTGGTAAGAACAGGTGCATATGGGTGTACTTTACATGCCAATTCCATGCCCACACCATGTATTCTCCTCCTCTGAAAGCAATTATGCAAGGGGTTTGGGGTAATTTTATAAAGACCAACCCCCAGATTCTATATATGGTGCCCAGATTTGTGTGCCAAATTTGAGTGTGTGCAAATTAATTGCTTAACGAGCTCATTGATAATAATTGGTTGCTGATCACCAAATATTGATATTAATTGGCACTCGTTATTATTTGCATGTGCATCTGACTATGCACTGTTCTATAAGGCAGTGTTTCCCTAGTCCAGTCCTGGAGTACCCCTTGCCAGTCAGGCTTTCAGGATATCCACAATGAATATGCATGAACTTGATTTGCATACACTGCCTCCATTATCTGCAAGTTTGTCATGTATATTCATTGTGGATATCCTGAAAACCTGATTGGCAAGGGGAACTCCAGGACTGAACTTGGGAAACACTGCTATAAGGCAGTGCGCATAACTCCCATAGCGTATATCTCGAAAGGGGTGTAGTCCTGGGAGGAACATGAGTCAGAGGCATTCCAAAAATATGTGCATGTAGTTAAATTATACTGGGTCAATGCACCTAACATAGGTCCAGCATTTACACTAGATATTAGCAGGTGTAAGTCTGGCACCCAAAGTCAGGCATGAGGTACGTGCTTAAGCACTATTCTATACAGGGCATGCATCCTTGGGTAAAGCCTATTGTACATGTGGAAAGGGACTTTTAAAAAAATTATGGCAGTGTAAGACAGTGCATATAAGTATGTACAGTGACAAGAGGGTATGTACTTACACAAACACCACTTGAAGTCTGGAGTAGTAGTTTGCATGGAGTGAAAGAGTTGTGATGTATGCGTGTATTTTATAAAATATGTGAATATAAAGAGTCAGGTAATGCAAGGAGAAGGATCAGACATGCACTCTGACTGCTCCCGGGGGCCCCCCACTCTACCCACAGCCTTTGGCACTTATATATGGTAATAAACAGCTTATTCTTTTTGGAGCCTTGCATATAGCTTATGGACAAATATCTTAGCAGATCTGGAGAGATGATTTCCAGTAAACCAGGATGAAAAGAAAGAAGCAGGCCTAAACAACAGGATGACAAAATGGTGGAGGTCGTGGGGAGAGCTGTCTCACAGTTTTCAGCATTGGCCCTCTCTGACTTAACAGCGGCAATTACAAAAGCGCTTGATCCTCGTTGGGATCAAATCTCTGCTCAAATCAACCATATTGAAAATTTATTATCTGATCTGACAGAAATAGGTAAAAAGTGGGATGTTTGACCACGGAAATACAAATCCTGGAGACAATATCATAAAAACTTCTTTATTGAAAAAAAGACTCGACACAACTGTTGTGTTTCGGCCTACAGGCCTGCATCAGGAGTCTATAAAAACATAAATCAAATAAATCTTTCAAATACATATACAGAATCAAATAATCAAATAAAACATTCAAATAAGTAATAAATACACAATAAGAGGTCAACATATAATAAAATACAACAATAAAAAAAATTGATAATAAATAATGATGAACGTAAAGTATCTAAGTGACGTATACACAGATTATGCATATGTGGGATGTTATAATATCCCACATATGCACCAAAAAATTACACAAAATGGTCGTGTAAATAAATAAATAATTGTAAGAGGGACTAATTATAGGAAGGACTAAACATTCAAAACATGTAAAAATAGATCATACTATCTTAAAATACATGCATATATGAAGGACAATAGATAAAATATCCATGAGGCATTATATGGAAACCTATCCAGCTTATAATTGAAAAAGAAAAACGCCTATATTGCGATCCAAATCGATAAAGCGGTATAATCGAAAGCCGAATTTGGACGTTTTCAACTGCACTCCGTCGCGGATGCGGACAAAGTTGATGGGGGCGTGTCGAAGGCGTGGTGAAGGCGGAACTGGGGCGTGGTTATCGGGCGATCAGAGATGGGCGCCTTTCGCCGATAATTGAAGAAAAATATGCGTTTGTAGCGAGAATTTAGGGCACTTTTCCTGGACCCTGTTTTTTCACGAATAAGGCTCCAAAAAGTGCCCTAAATGACCAGATTACCACCAGAGGGAATCGGGGATGACCTCCCCTGACTCCCCCAGTGGTCACTAACCCCCTCCCACCACAAAACATGATGTTTCACAACTTTTTATTTTCACCCTCAAATGTCATACCCACCTCCGTGGCAGCAGTATGCAGGTCCCTGGAGCAGTTGTTAGGGGGTGCAGTGGACTTCAGGCAGGTGGACCCAGGCCCATCCCCCCCCTACCTGTTACAATTGTGCTGCTTAATGCTTAGTCGTCCAACCCCCCCCCAAACCCACTGTACCCACATGTAGGTGCCCCCCTTCACCCCTTAGGGCTATAGTAATGGTGTAGACTTGTGGACGGTGGGTTTTGAGGGGGATTTGGGGGGCTCAACACCCAAGGGAAGGGTGCTATGCACTTGGGAGCTCTTTTACCTTTTTTTTTTGTTTTTGTAAAAGTGCCCCCTAGGGTGCCCGGTTGGTGTCCTGGCATGTGAGGGGGACCAGTGCACTCCGACTCCTGGCCCCTCCCACGAACAAATGCCTTGGATTTATTCGTTTTTGAGCTGGGCGCTTTCATTTTCCATTATCACTGAAAAACAAAAACGCCCAGCTCACAAATTGTCGAATAAAACATGGACGTCTATTTTTTTCGAAAATACGGTTCGGTCCGCCCCTTCACGGACCCGTTCTCGGAGATAAACGCCCATGGAGATAGACGTCTTTGTTCAATTATGCCCCTCCATATATACTAAAGTATATCATAAAAGCAGCATCATACAAATACGCGCACAGCTTATGTTGAAACAAGGAAGACATACAGAAGTAAAACATGCTGTCTTCAAAATGCAACTATAAAAGACTTTGAATAAAAAAACAAGTAAAAATCATACAACCAACATCATGTATACAGGAGAAAATGTAAGACCAACATCATATATAAACAAAAGAAGGAAAAGCAAATAAAATATGCATGAAAAAGGAACGTGGTATCAACTAGTGTATGCATGTGGTGGTGCCTATACCTGTGCGCACCATATACAGCCAATTGAGAAAAATATACTGTTGCCATGGCTATTTGAAAGACGTTGGACAAAAAAAGGAAAAAACCATGCAACATAAGAAAATATATAAAAATGTATATATGTGCCAAAAATATATATAAGAATATATATGAAAAATGTATATGGTAAACGAAAGAAAAATAAAAATAAAAAGGGGGTAGAGGGAAGGGAAGAAAAGGAAAAAGTTGAAAGAAGAAATGGGATCACCAAAAAAAAAGGCGTGGTAAGGACGTAGAAGTTATGTGCCCAAATTGTACCTTACAGCTGTGATGGAGCAAGAAGCACATGAAGTAGATAGAAAGTTAAGAAAGCAAACTGCCTGCCTCCCGTGAATACTGTAGAAAGTGAATCAGAGTTTGTACATAAAGTGTATGGTATACACATATTATGCCTTACAGTTTTGATGAAACAAGGATTGCGTGAATTATATTTAAAATGTATTTTAAATAGACGGAGCAAGTACCCACCTCCCGCTATGACGTAGTGTATATGAATCTGTTGAAACAGAAAAGCAAAACACAACAAAATCCTTGTTAGAAGGGGTGGAACAGGACGCTAAATTAAGAGCAAAGGAAAAAGAAATGGAAGGTGTAAAAAATGAAAAAACTAACCTGAAATGCGTGAGACACGATTTGGTCTGTGTGACGAACCAAACGTAAAGTGATTGGCTATATTACAAAAGTGGTCTGCAACAAAAAAATACATATAAAAAAGCAGCATGAATGAAAAATAGAGGGGAAAGAAAAGGAAACTCTTTAAATACAGCGAAGCATGAGAACCAAATGAATAACAAGGAAAACTATGAAATACCTTGAAAAAGACCTTTCGTGGTAAGCTTGTCCGTAGCGGGTCACTATGAGCGCAGCATGGAACGTGATTGTGTGTTTTAAAAAGGAAAAAATGGCACCAAAAGGAGAGAGTTTAAAGTTTGCCCAAGCTAAGTAAAAATTTTTCAATTTGGATGGCAGGGTGAAAAATCTTTCTTTCTTTTTTGGCAAAAGGAATAGTAAAAGTATAAATAAAATAAAAAATAAAAATAATTAAATATAGGAGGTTTTTTTCTATCGCCCATGATGATGAAATGATAGCTTTTATCCCACTTACAACTGTGGGAGAAGCTTTTTCTTGAGGCATTTTTCCTCCTTTTTTGAAAGGTGTATGCTTACATTTAATAACTGGGTTAAACACGAAAGGTCTTTTTCAAGGTATCTCATAGTTTTCCTTGTTATTCATTTGGTTCTCATGCTTCGCTGTATTTAAAGAGTTTCCTTTTCTTTCCCCTCTATTTTTCATTCATGCTGCTTTTTTATATATATTTTTTTGTTGCAGACCACTTTTGTAATATAGCCAATCACTTTACGTTTGGTTCGTCACACAGACCAAATCGTGTCTCAGGCATTTCAGGTTAGTTTTTTCATTTTTTACACCTTCCATTTCTTTTTCCTTTGCTCTTAATTTAGCGTCCTGTTCCACCCCTTCTAACAAGGATTTTGTTGTGTTTTGCTTTTCTGTTTCAACAGATTCATATACGCTACGTCATAGCGGGAGGTGGGTACTTGCTCCGTCTATTTAAAATACATTTTAAATATAATTCGCGCAATCCTTGTTTCATCAAAACTGTAAGGCATAATATGTGTATACCATACACTTTATGTACAAACTCTGATTCACTTTCTACAGTATTCACGGGAGGCAGGCAGTTTGCTTTCTTAACTTTCTATCTACTTCATGTGCTTCTTGCTCCATCACAGCTGTAAGGTACAATTTGGGCACATAACTTCTACGTCCTTACCACGCCTTTTTTTTTGGTGATCCCATTTCTCCTTTCAACTTTTTCCTTTTCTTCCCTTCCCTCTACCCCCTTTTTATTTTTATTTTCATTTTTCTTTCGTTTACCATATACATTTTTCATATATATTCTTATATATATTTTTTGGCACATATATACATTTTTATATATTTTCTTATGTTGCATGATTTTTTCCTTTTTTTGTCCAACGTCTTTCAAATAGCCATGGCAACAGTATATTTTTCTCAATTGGCTGTATATGGTGCGCACAGGTATAGGCACCACCACATGCATACACTAGTTGATACCACGTTCCTTTTTCATGCATATTTTATTTGCTTTTCCTTCTTTTGTTTATATATGATGTTGGTCTTACATTTTCTCCTGTATACATGATGTTGGTTGTATGATTTTTACTTGTTTTTTTATTCAAAGTCTTTTATAGTTGCATTTTGAAGACAGCATGTTTTACTTCTGTATGTCTTCCTTGTTTCAACATAAGCTGTGCGCATATTTGTATGATGCTGCTTTTATGATATGCTTTAGTATATGTGGTTTCCATATAATGCCTCATGGATATTTTATCTATTGTCCTTCATATATGCATGTATTTTAAGATAGTATGATCTATTTTTACATATTTTGAATGTTTAGTCCTTCCTATAATTAGTCCCTCTTACAATTATTTATTTATTTACACGACCATTTTGTGTAATTTTTTTGTGCATATGTGGGATATTATAACATCCCACATATGCATAATCTGTGTATACGTCACTTAGAGACTTTACGTTCATCATTATTTAGTATCAATTTTTTTTATTGTTGTATTTTATTATATGTTGACTTCTTATTGTATATTTATTACTTATTTGAATGTTTTATTTGATTATTTGATTCTGTATATGTATTTGTTTGAAAGATTTATTTGATTTATGTTTTTATAGACTCCTGATGCAGGCCTGTAGGCCAAAACACAACAGTTGTGTCGAGTCTTTTTTTCAATAAAGAAGTTTTTATGATATTGTCTCTAGGATTTGTATTTCCGTGGTCAAACATCCCACTTTTTACCTATTTCTGTGTTTTCTCGTGGGGCGTTCGAGTTCTCCGCTTGATTGCGGATTTTTTTTTTAACATATTATCTGATCTGACAGCATAATAGGTGTCCTGTTATAAAATTAGGCCCATACTATATAAAGTAGTTTCTATGTTTCTGCATGCCTACTCTTTATGCATTTATGCTGCTGGGCAATTGTATAAGAATATTCTTGAGCATGTAAAATGCTGTTCTTCATGCTCAAATCTCTTATAATATTATGCTTGTAGTGGCTGGTTTGCAATGTTCTTAATGAATACAAGCAGTAGGGAAAACAGACTATGGAAAGCTCTTTCCACAAACATCAGATGAGCAGGCAACAGTGGTCAGCAAGTCAGGGCTAGTGCTACATTAGGAAACACAATTTTGTTTACTTATGTAGAGACCTCTATGGTTCTGTATTATAAGAATAACAGAGACCTCTAGTGGTTCGCTAAAATACTGGGATTTGAATTGTGAATACCCCCACAGCTTTCAGAAGAAAGGGACAGCTTTCCTGACCAGTGAATTAATGGTGGGAAGAGAATCTTTTTAAAGGGAAACTGTGATTGATATAGAACACCAGCTCTTTTTCGTTTTTAGCTTCTGCTTCCTTGGCCATTATACATGAGAGAGATGGAAGGATTTTTGGCTTTGATACCCTGGCCATTGTATCATGCTCTGGAGGAGATCAAAGCTTTTGGTTATCCCAGCCATAGTGCCAAAAGGAGTACAGAAGTAGTGAGTAGCAACAGGTTGCTGAGAGTTCTGCATTTGCTTGAAAGTGTAAGCTGGAATGGGGAACCAGGCCACCGCTACTTGAAGGAGGAGAAAGAAGAGGATCAGTTGGAGACAGCAGGGGGCCGTGGTCCTGAGAAGCAAGAAGGAACACAAAGGATAACCCTAGGATCTACAAAATGAAAAGAACAATAGTGTCACCATCTGGGTTTGAAACCAAATCTGAACACATACAGAAGTGTCAGGTTCTCAGGTTCAGAGCCCGCGGGGCCGGGCTCTGGAGCAAACGTGAGCCCTTGGGCTGCTGCCGAGGAGCGACAGCAGCAGGCAAAACCCACCAACCAACACTGGGCAAGCACACCGGCAGGGACTGCAGGCACTGCCCAGCAAACCGGAACACATGGACTGGAATCTTGGACTGGAACCCCCCAGACTGGAGGACACAGGACTGGAACCCCGGACTGGAGCACACCGGACTGGTCCACACAGCTTCACCTGCACTTAGCTACTAAGCCCCCCAGGAGTTGAGCTCCTGGGTTCGAGTAGCCGACAGGACTTACTGGATACCGTAAGATATAGGGACCAGGACTGGAAACAGAAGTGCTCCTAAACCTAAACTGATCTACGTGCTCCCAAGCCCTAAACCAGCAGGAGTGTTCCTAACAGTAAACTGACAAAAGGACTTCCTAAGCCCTATACTAAACAGGAGCTCCTAAGCCCTGCTCAAGAAAGGGACTTCCTAAGCCCTAAACTAACAGAGCAGGGAACTAAACACAAAGCTAACACAGGTGCTACTAAGCACCAAGCTACAAGCAGAGCTCTACAGTAACAAGCTAAACACAAAACTAACAAGCTACCTAAGCACTGCTCTAGCAAGCTAAATACAACTAACCAGGTGCTTCCTAAGCACTACTCTGGCAAGCAACCAGAAGAGCTCCTAGCACTAAAAGGGAAGACAGGGGAGCCACAAGGAAAAACCAGGAAAGCTAACACATAAGCCAAAAGTGCTTCTAAAGCACCAAACACCAACAGCAAAGACTGCAATGCTCCCAATAGCACAAACACCAGAAGTACTTCTAACAGCAAACTCTGCAGTGTTTCTAACAACACCAAACCCTGAAGTACTTCTATCAGCAACAGAGCTTCCAAAGCCCTACACACAGCAATGCTTCCAACACCAAGAGGGAAAAGCAGGGGAACCAAAGGGAAAAGCAAGAAAACTAAACACATAGACACCAGTGCACACTGCACTAACACTAACCTGGACCTTAGCAAAAGCAAGCAGGGAAACTAGACACAAAGTCAGAAGTGCACACTGCACCACCCTACCTAAAGCAAACACCACTGTTGCAAAGGCTCTGAAGGAAACAACACCACTTCCTTATCAAGGCCCTCCCTGATGATGTCACACTCCCTAGACCTAGGCAAAAGCACACTGACCCAGAGAGGCCCAACCCACACCAATGCAAAACCGTGAAGCACTTGAAGCCAGTACACCCAAAGACAGGTAGAGTTAACTCAGTCCACCGACACAGCTGTAGTAAAGTAAAACCATTAACCCCATGCTGCTGGAAGCTGCCAGCACAGAGAGACAGCGCCAGCTCAGAAAGGACAGAGAAAAGAACCAGAAGCCAGCTAAGAAGCTGACCCCCAGGAAAGAGGTAAGTTTGAGAGGGGTTCTGACCCCAATCATAACAAGAAGTAAAAGAAATAAGGAGTCTTTTAGGAGTGGAGAGTCCTGAAGGAGAAAATAAATGACTGTGTTTGCTGTAATTTTTGCTACCTGCGTAATCTAATATTTTTATAATGTTAATGCTTAGAGATACTTTAAGTAAACCTTTTTTTGTTCAGAACCCCAGTTCTGGCCTAGACTGAGTTATTGAGTGTCAGTGGACAATGAAGAATGTGGTCTGTTTTGCCAGTAACCCTCTGGTTATTACTGGTCCTAATCTGGACCCACCAACACAATTAATATATTTTAAATAAAGTAATCCACCTAAAACTGAGCCGGGCAGGAAAGGGCTACAGTTAGAAACTGAAACTTATTTTTTCAGCAGATTTAGAGGGGTGATTATCAATGTGAGTTACTGTTAAGATGGGTTATAAGTTCAAAACTAAGATTTGTCAAAGAGTCTTTTTCCTGCAAGTAGGTAACTTGGCATCTCTGCATTAGAGACTTTGTAACTGCCTTGAGCCTCAGGTTTCAGATACCCTCACCTGCTCCAAAGATTCCAAAGTATGTAGCTCCAACCCATGTTTCAAAACCTGCTTTCAAACTTTCAGATCCTGGTATTCCAGTTCATATTACAGCTACCTTTGCTTCAGTGCCCTTACTCCAAAGAATCCAGTTGTTGGTATCTCAGTTTTGGTTTCAGGGGCTTTCATACTGCAGCCTCCAGTTCCAGAAATTCCAGCCTTGAGAGTTTCTGCTTCTGCACCAGAGAGTCTGGCTCCAGAGCCTCCAGTTTCTCTGGTTTCAATTCTGACCTCAAGGGATCCTAATTCCTAAATCCAGCTTCCATGAGCTCAAAGCTGGTCCAAAGACTCTGATATCCAAGTGGATGGGGGAGTGGGGGTGAAACATTGACCAATGCTGGTGCTGGGGGGGGGGGGGGGGGTCAGATTTGGGGGGGTTGGGGTGAGTTGAGTGATACTGTTGGGGTAGGTGAAGGTGGTCATCTGGAGTTGGGGTTGTGATTGGGGGGTGGGGGTGGGTTGGTTCGTCACAAGTGAGAATGTCTTTGTTTGGGCAGCACCTCTTAATTAATAAAATTGCCCTGGAAAAAATGTTTATAAAACTAAAATGAAAAAATAATGGGGGAAAAATACCTGCAAATGATCAAGAGTAATGTTTGCACTGGAGCAAAAGTGTACTTACTATAAATAACATGTAACAATCGGGAAAACAAGAAACATTAAAACATCAATACAAATCTGCTTTAAATGTTTATGTCCTCTATGATGAAAGATAAAATCCATTTAACATTTTATTGGCAGACAGAAAGATTTCTCTTTTCAAATGTCAGTCTTATTTCATCTACATAAAAAAGAAGCTGAAGGCATGGGACTAATGGAAGGCAGATAGAGACCATTTGGTCCATCTAGTCTGCCCAGTTTGTCTGATCTGCAGTGATCAGGATACAAGCTTGAACATTGTATAATAGGTATTGCTTATTTTAAGATTTTGTCATAGGGGTCAATTTATAATTTGGTGCCAAGAAATAGGCACCGCAATGGGGCACACATAGGGCCATATTCAGAAAATGGTGCCAAAAGTTAGGCACCATTAAGACCGCGCTAAGCACCAATTCTATAAAGGTCACTTAGGGGTCCTTTTACTAAGCAGCGGTAGGGCTAAGATGTGGGTAGCATGCGCCAAATGGGCACTACCGTCGAGATAGCATGGGTGCCTGATGGTAATCCTAAAGTTAGCATGCACTGAGGGGCATTTTCGAATGGGGACGCCCATCTCTGAGGATGTCCCCGCGAAGTGGCGGGGCATCCTGTATTATCGAAACAAGATGGGCGTCCATCTTTCATTTTGATAATACTGTCAGGGATGCCCAAATCTCAGCATTTAGGTCGACCTAAGAGATGGTCGACCTAAATGTTGAGATAGTCGACCTTAGAGATGGACGACCTCGGTTTTCGCCGATAATGGAAACTGAGGACGCCCATCTCAAAAATGACCAAAAGCAAGCCCTTTGGTCGTGGGAGGAGCCAGCGTTCGTACTGCACTAGTTCCCCTCACATGCCAGGACACCAACCGGGCACCCTAGGGGGCACTGCAGTGGACTTCACAAATTGCTCCCAGGTGCATAGCTCCCTTACCGTTGGTGCTGAGCCCCCCCCCCAAAACCCACTCCCCACAACTGTACACCACTACCATAGACCTAAGGGGTGAAGGGGGGCACCTACATGTGGGTACAGTGGGTTTCGGGTGGGTTTTGGAGGGCTCACATTTACCACCAGAAGTGTAACAGGTAGGGTGGGATGGGCCTGGGTCTGCCTGCCTGAAGTGCACTGCAGTACCCACTAAAAACTGCTCCAGGGACCTGCATACTGCTGTGATGGAGCTGGGTATGACATTTGAGGCTGACATAGAGGCTGGAAAAAAATGTTTTAAAATTTTTTTTGGGGGTAGGAGGGGGTTGGTGACCACGGGGGGAGTAATGGGAGGTCATCCCCCATTCCCTCTGGTGGTCATCTGGTCAGTTCAGGCACCTTTTAGAGGCTTGGTCGTGAAAAAAAATTGGACCAAGTCAGCCAAATGCTCATGAGGGACACCCTTCTTTTTTCCATTATCGGCCGAGGACGCCCATCTCTTAACCACGCCCCCTTCCCACCTTCGGTACACTGCCAACATGCCCCCGTGAACTTTGGTCGTCCCTGCGATGGAAAACAGTTGAGGACGCCCAAAATCGGCTTTCGATTATGCTGATTTGGGCAACCCTGAGAGAAGTACGCCTATCTCCAGATTTGTGTCAGAAGATGGGCGTCCTTCTCTTTCGATTATGACGCTGACTGGGTCCCATGGTAGAAAATAATTTTCTATTTTTTACCACGGGGCATTCCCAGCAGTAATTGGCAGCATGCCCACATTGGCGCACACTGCATGATTACCATGCGAGTAGCATGTGATCCATTACTGCTCGGTCAATGGGTGGCGATAAGGGCCAGGCAGTAAATTGCCTCATACTACTTTTACTTTTAGCACACGGCCATTTACTGCCCCATTGAAAAATGCCTTTTTTTCCCAGCTACGGTAAAAAAAAGGCCCAGCGTGTGTCAAAAACACGCGCCCACACTAGCGCAGGCCACTTTTTACTGGAGCTTAGTAAAAGGACTCCTTAATGTTAAATGACCTTTATAAAATAGCGTTTACAGTGAATTCCCACACCTGAGGACTTACGCTTGTTGAAACCTGGTGTATACCCTTGCGCCCAACTGATAGTCATTGGGAGTAAAAATCCAAGTATTATCTAACATCACGCCTAATTTCTGGGAATGCCTCTGACCTGCCCATACTCCACTCATGGCCACGCCCCTTTTGAATTGCGCACTGTGAAATTAAGCGCAGATGTTATAGAATAGGGACTAGGCCAGATGTGCATGCAAATCCAAACAGATGCCAGTTAACTCCAATTATTTATTGCTGACACCTCATTTGCATGCACATCTGCCCTGTGCACCCAAATTTGCACACTCAACTTTGGGCAACCTCTATAGAATCCGGGGGATAATGCCAATTCTATAATGGCCTAAGTTGTTATTGAATACTAGTGCAAACCCACTCTGGTGCACCAAAAGTTAGACATGATCACTTATGCCACTGACTTTTATGCGGTTCTTTTCATGCAATTAACCTAGCCAGTTAAGTACTGACTATTGACACAAGCAGCCAAGTGCCAACTCCACCCCCACCCCAGAATGCCCCCAAAATTGCCAGTTTTCATTTTGGCACTAACTGGTTAGGTGCTGCTGCTGCTGCTGCTGCTGAAAACTAACAGTTAACCCAGAATAGGTAAAAATCGGCCAGGAGCCATTTCTGGCATGGGAAATTGCTTTGAATATCGTCCACATAGAGGCTTTGTAGTTATCAGTAACTGCAAAATATTAACACACTTTAGTAAAAAATGCCCCATAATTCAGAGATTTTGGAGGAACAGGAGCTAAACTCAGGAACTGAAGATAGCCCTCCATCTCTCCCCTCCAAGTTCCAGCCTCCCACTTGGACCCGCAGCACGCTCTCTCCCTCCCCCAGGGCCCCCTACTCTCCCACCTCACTGGCACCGCTGGACATCGCCCTGCCCTCAGCCCTCCCTCACTCACCCTCCTCCCCGATGTTCCCACTTGCTCGCGCTCGCCATCCCGCCGCGCCAACAGCAGAACAACAACGTGGATGCAGCACCTCACGCACGCTCTCTCCCTCCCCCTGGGCCCCCTCCTGTCCCAACTCGCCAGCGCCGCTGGACAGCACCCCGCCCTCAGCCCTCCTTCACTCACCCTCCTCCCCAATGTTCCCAGTTCCTCGCGCTCGCCAGCCAACAGCACAACGACAACGTGGATGCAGCACCTCACACGTTTCCTTTGCTTTCAGTGTATGCGAATGACGGCTGCATGGCACAGGGGAAACAGAGTTTACCGTAATTGCCTTCCTTCAGGGGAAACAGAGATTACCCTAATTGCCTTCCTTACTTACACTGGACTACATAGGCTTACTTCCACTCCTGTCTACTAAGACAAGGGAGGGAGGACAGTGAATGACAACGTGGATGCAGCACCTCACAGGTTTGCTTTCCATTGAGTGTATGGCAATGACGGCAGCACAGCGCGAGGGAAACAGAGATTACCCCCAACCTCCCAGCCCTCCACCCTCTCTCACTTACACACACACACACTCTCTCTCTCACACACAATCTATCTCTATTCACAATGGAGAAGGATAGCTAAGGGAAGTACAACGGAACAATGGCAATTGTCCCCCATACACTCTCTCTCACAGACTCACTTGCACACACACTGTCTCACACATACACACTCCGAGGAAAACCTTGCTAGCGCCCGTTTCATTATGTTCAGAAATGGGCCTTTTTTACTAGTTTTCACATAAAACTATATTATATTATTTCCATACCCTCCTAATATATACAAAATGCTTTTACAGAATGAGAACTGGCTTGCATACAAATAAAGACTAACTTATCTAAAACGTAATTGTCCATTTCATTGAATCCGCTGTTATCGCTCAATCCGCTGCAAATACTTCCATTTTCAACTGACTTAGATGAATGTATCCTTCGGTGAAAGACCGATGGACTAATATTGCACACTTTATGGACTCTAGTATTTTTGGCTCTGTAAGACTGATGATGGACAAGAATCCACAGTACTGAACATATTATGGATTATCAGTGTTTATGCTGAAAAAGTTAGCAGTTCCATATGATATATGTCTTTGTGCTTGAGTAAGATGTGTTGCTAAATGATGAGTTGAAAGTGTTACAAGTAATACCAACTGAATTATTGTCAAGAGTTTTTCACCGATGGATACATTCGTCTGTTTTCAATGGAAGTATTTGCAGTGGATTGAACATTGATGGCAGATTCAATGAAATGGACAGGTTATGTTTTAGATAATTTAGTCTTTATTTGTATGCAAGCCAGCACTCATTCTGTAAAACCATTTTGAATGTGGTAGGAGGGTAAGGAAATAATATACCATTTTAATGTAAAAATATTTTAGAATGTGACATGATTAAAGATAGTTATCATTGTTGAGTATCTACAATTAGTCATTTTTTATGGGGTTAATTATATATTGACTAATAGAGATTCGGGTAGCCCTTGATTTTATTACCAAAGAATAAATGAGACACATTTTAATGCACAAAGAAATAAACTAGACATAATAGAGATGGAGATAGAACATTTGGAAGAACAACACATAAGGAGAGAAAATCAAGTGCTGCTGAAACTTCAATAGTTAAAACTATGATTTCCTCCTAAATCACCAAGCAAGGCACAGTATTTTCACACAGAAAGGGGTTATTTGCTGGCATGGTACCTCAAGGCTAGAAGAACTGAGAGCACATTCAGTCACTGATATCAGATAAGGACAAGGAGAGTAAAGATAATGTGAGTAAATCAATTTGAGGAGTTTTACTCCAAGCTTTGAACAAGGAAAAGGTTGGGAGGAGGGTTTGTCTGGCTTTTGAGAATGCTTATCACATCAGGTCATATGACTGGAAGACAGATGTTAGATGCAGAAATAATGTGAAAAAATTCCAGACTGCAATAATGAATTTGGCAACTCATAAATCCCTAGGGAAGGATGGCCTGCCTGCCTGCAGAGTTCTAGGAGATTATTGCTGGTTAGATGGTTCTGAATACAGGCAGTTTTATGAGGAATGCATTGCTGTGGGAAAGGCATAAGAGTCTCTTTTGAAAGTGTCAGTCATTGCTCTAAAAAGAATTAACAGCTATAGATGGGAGGCATGAGGGCTGATGTAAGGGTACAGGACTGTACCAAGCTCTATTTGCGCTCTGTGTGGCTCCCCCACCAAAAGCCCGCCACCCCTTTACCACTGCCAATGAGGGGAAACAGAGGGATGAGAGTTATTTTTGTGTCTCCTCTATTGCTCTGCTCTGTCTCCTAATAGGCTCTTTCTACTCAGGAGATTAGCATGCAGTTAAGCAACGTATAGAACATCACTGTGAAGACGCAGAACTCTTGAACAAAATCTTCTTTAATGCAAATTCAAACAAAAGAAAATGACTTACAGTTAGATTTGATGGATAAGAGCCTCTGCCTTGCAGAACTCAGAGTCTGCTCTCTACCAGCTCATCCTGTATGCAAGAGGAGCTGGGAGATCTTAGCACCAAGCTGAGAGAATATATGCTGTTTATACTTTTTAAACTGGTAAAAACGTGATTATTTTACAGTAGCTTAAAGAAGGAGTATGCAACAAGGTATAGCAAGTCAGCTCACAGAAAAGCATGCTGCAGAAATTCTTTCAACCTCATGGGATAGGAGAGAGAAGGGGCAGGTTACTAACCCAGAATACACAGGGACAAGGACCAGCCAATAGGAAAAGTTCCACAAGACACAGGGACATGTGCTGAGGAAGAACAAATTATAGAGAACTATAAATGGCATAAATCTGTAGTGCTATCCTATTTAAAGTCACAGAGACTAAACCTGACTATAAGCAATGTTCAATATATACATACAACAACATGCAAAACTGTCTCCATGAACATGGGGGCAGAACATCCATATTTGTGCCTTGTGCAACTGCATCACTCACACAGTCCTTAGTATGGCATTTTTCAACTTTTTGGACAATTGAGAGAGTAGTGACTTTCTTTCTGTGATCACACAGATGATTATATGAAGACTGACATTTTGTATAGTTTATTCATCATTTTCCTGCAATACATAACAAGGAGGTTGGGGCATTTCTTTGACCCCTGACGCAGGGGGACACCCACCGAAACATATCTCTTGTCGGATCATTTTCTGAATAAATTTTTTCCTATTAACCCAGTCTACTACTACTACTACTTATCATTTCTATAGCGCTACCAGACATACACAGCGCTTCACACTTGAACATGTCTTTGAAGGCCCTTGTGTGCTTTTTTGTTTTGTTTTGGTTGGTGTACTCTTGAACCTTGATTCTTCTTTGTCTTTTGCATTACATGCTCATGGCCATGCCCCCTTTTTGGCAGCATACATTAGAATTTAAACACACCACTTTACAAAATAGGCCTAGGAAGTTGTGTGAGAAAATTCTAATTAATGCCAATTAGTGTCAATAATTGCTTGTTATGGCAATTATCGGCACTGATTGGCTTGTTAAGTAATTAAATTGTGCATGCAAATCCAGAATATGACCAGATTTGTGCGTGCAATTTCGGTAGTGCTATATAGAATCTGGGGTTGGTAGCTAACAGCTGGATGTGACTGGTTGGCGTTTCACCTGATAAATCTCACAGCCATATGTATCTGGGCCTTTGCCTCCTACTGTGCGATCATAGAAAGGCACTGCTGTCTCAATTGTCCAAAAAGTTGAAAAATACCATACCAAGGACTGTGTGAGTGGTGCAGCCACACAAGGTACAAATATGGATGTTCTGCCCCCATGTTCATGGAGGCAGTTTTGCTTGTTGTTATATTGATATATTTAACATTGCTTATAGACAGGTTTAGTCTCTGTGTCTTTAAAAAGGATAGGACTACAGATTTATGTCATTAATAGTTCTCTGTGATTTATTCTTCCTGAGCACATGTTGATCTTTACTATTATGGTTTTGACATTTATTATTCCTCTTACCTTTGATTGTTAACCACTTTGACCCTTGTCTAGTAAAAGTGGTATATAAAGTCTACATAAACATAAAAGGTTAACACACACTAATTCACACAATAACCCCCTGATTCTATAAACGGTAACTAAAGTTGTGCGCGCAAACCAGTGCGTATAGCCAATGTGAATGCGCAACTTAATTGCTTCATAAGCTAATCAGTGCTGATAATTGGCCATTAACAAGCATCCCAATCTCTGCTAAAATTAGGTGCGGGCATTTACACTAGGTTGTAGTTGGTATAAATGGTTGCACCTAAATTTAAGTCATGGGGACAGGTGCGACACATATTCTTTAAACCGCACCTAACTTTAGGCGACATTTATAGAATAGAGCTAAGCACTTTTTTTTCAACACCAATTTTATAGCCCCCATTTATAGAATCTAGTCCCAACCACATAGCATGTTATGGAGTGATGTAACTTCCGCGAGGACGGGGCACAGGGAGGGAAGGCCCAAAGGGAGGCGATCTGCCACTGCTGTGCTCCCCATATGTTCCCACCCGTAACCTCCACTCTCAGGACAAATCACTCCTTTCTGTACCCTTCTCCACCACCGCTAACTCCAGACTCCGCCCCTTCTGCCTCGCATCACCTTAGGCCTGGAACAGACTTCCTGAGCCCATACGCCATGCGCCCTCCCTGCCCATTTTCAAGTCCTTACTCAAGGCCCATCTCTTCTCCCTTGCTTTTGGTGCCTAACCACCTTCCCATTCCTGATACTTACACTGACTACATAGATTTTACCTTTAGATTGTAAGCTCTCTTGAGCAGGGACTGTCCTTCCCCATGTTTAAACTTGTACAGCGCTGCGTAACCCTGGCAGCACTATAGAAATGCTAAGTAGTAGTAGTAGTAGGTGTTGTGATTTGAATGCAGGGGGCCCGGCCCGGTGGCGGACGGAGGGGGGCTGTCGATGGGGACAGGGGTGGGCGGTTGGAGGTGAGAATTATTATATAGGATATGACTCATATATATATTTTCATGATTTCATAATAAATGTAATTGCTTAACTGTTTTCTATGACTCTCATCCCCCTTACTCCCTGATTGTAGTTTTGAGGAGGAGCTTGGGGCGGGGGGGGGGGGGGGGCGCCATCTCAACCTTCACCTCAGGCAGCAGATTGCCTTGGGCTGCCCCTGATAGGCTGGCCACACAGAAGGCACTCTGACTTAATAGCCCTGACAAAATAGACCTGACAAAAAAGCCCCGACAAAATAGCCTTGTAACAAAATAGCCCTTGACAAATCAGCCCCTAACAAAATAGCCCTTGACAAAATGGCCCCTCCAACAAAATAACCCTTGACAAAATAACCCCCTAGAAAAACATAACACATCACAAAAAAAGATGATAAACTACAAGTGAAATCTTCACTGATAAAGGCTCCTACCAGCATTGTATTGTATAAAGCATATATAAATAAACAAATTCTTTAGCTACCAACTGGTATTCATGATCTGTCCTGCTGTTTAAGGAAGCTATTCTTTCATCAACATGCTAATTTAAAAAAAACAAACAAACAATATTCTCATCATTTTCATAGTCTTACCAACCTTATCCTGTTTGGCAAGTTAAGATTATTAGGAAAAAAAATGCAGTTCTGTATTCTGGGCAGCCTGATCGGGTCCTTTTGTCAGCTAATTTGTCAAGGGCTATATTGTGGGCAGGTCGTTTTGACAGTGGCTATGTCGGGGGCTATTATGTCGGGATCTTTTTTTGTTTGGAGCTTTTTTGTCGGGGCTATTTTGACCAGGTACCCACACAGACATCCCAGCGGAGCAGTGGGGCACCCTAGGGGGCACTGCAGTCGACTTCACATAAAAGGCCCCAGGTACACATCTCACTGTTACTCCTTTATAGTGTATGGTGAGCCCTCCAAAGCCCACCAAAAACCTACTATACCTAACTGTATACCACTACAATAGCCATTATGCCTGCAAGTGTCTCTTATATGTGGGTACAGTAGGTTATAGGTGGGTTTTGGAGGGCTCACACTTTCCACCACAAGTCTAACTGTAAGAATAGGTAATGGGTCTGGGTCCCATTCTCTACAGTGTACTGCACCGACCATTAGGCTATTCCAAGAATCTGCTTGCTGCTCTAATAGGACTGGCCATAATATCTGAAGCTCTCATAGAGGCTGGTACAGTATGCACTGTTTCTTTCACATCTTTTGGGGGTGGAAGGGGGTTAAGCAGCAGCTGTTGCTGTGTTAATCTCCTAAGGCTAAAACCATAATTTAACTATGCCTCTGAAGGTATAGTTAACCATATTGTTTACATAACTTGTGAGCCGCTTTTGTGGCGGTGTGACTCACTGAAGTAGTGCTCAGATGTATGTTCAGCCTATACTGAACTCCCCATTTCACCCCTTACATAAAAAGAAAAATAAACAATAAAATATACAATTTAAAACTTCCAATTGAGATTCTACTACTGTTTTGTTCTGTGGGTGTCATCGAGCCCTCATATATATTTTTTGGGATTGACTTTTTTTAGTCTTAACATAACTTGCAGCAACCTGTTCTACATGAGCTGCTTTCTGAGCATTTTTATGCCATCTAGCTCGTCTCAAACTTTTCAGTATTAGGGTATTGTGACACCCCAAGCGAGGGTTGAGGGTGGGCCTGTGAAATAGCACAGCCGGACAAAGGGATATAAGTGGCAAGTGTTTATTTAATTGAATCCTGAGGCCTGTTACATCACAGGACCAGGAAGAAAAGAT